>NC_045149.1:12568628-12853628 GCF_008831285.2 Nymphaea colorata | reverse complement strand
AGAGAAAGAACAACAACAATAAGAATATATTCAAGAAAGTAAAGAGCAATAACAACAAGAATATATTCATGAAGAGAAAGAACAACAATAACAAGAATATATTCAAGAAAGAAAAGAGCAATAACAACAAGAATATATTCATGAAGAGAAAGAACTACAACAACAAGAATATATTCAAGAAAGGAAAGAACAATAACAACAAGAATATGTTCATGAAGAGAAAGAACAACAACAACAATAATATATTTAAGAAAGAAAAGAACATGATTTAATCATAAAATAAAATATCATTTCATCTTCTCATGCTCCCGGTGCATTCGAGCATAACCTCTTGACTCTAAAATAGAGTGTGAGAACTATCTCATATGGCCATATGGAGATGAAGAAGAGAAGAAAGAAAATATGAGAGAAATGAGAGGGAAGATAATTACATACCTCTAATAAGAAATGACTTAGTGAAAATGAACAATAATGCTTGAAATGATCTTAGACTCACCTTGAATGAATATCCAAGATGATGAAGAGGAGGCCTCCAAAAAGTCTTTGGTGCTCCCTTGACGAGTTGTAGCTTGCTCCAAGTTGGAGAAGAAAAGAAAAATGGAAAGAAGAAGAGGGAGAGAGAGAGCTAAGGAAAAAACTTCAAGTCTCTAAGTGAGGGAAAAACTGCATGTCTCTAAGTGAGAATACACTAGGGTTTCTCCGAGGGCTAGCTCATGCTCAAGAGAGGGGATTGTGGTGGTATTTATAGGGAGTTTTGGAGCCAAAACTCAAAATTTGAATTTTTTTAAATTTCAGAACATTTTCATCCGAATTTCACATAATTTTGAATTATTTTCAATTTTTTTGAAAAAAGAAATAGGTTTTGACTTAATATGATTGGCTAGTAGGCTTGCAAATCACTTTTTGAGGTGTAGGTAGGGCTAATGCCCACCTAAAATGGTCAAAAATGCCCCTAACTGACCAAATTTTGAAGAAAAATGGAGCCTGCACCCAAGGCAGGCCTCGATCGCGCGTGCGAAGGGTCGCCTGTTTTTTTTAAATAAAATGTAATAAAATCTAATAGAATAAGAATATTGTTTAAACATTCATTTTTTTTATTTAAAATATGTAAAAGAAAAGTTGTTTGTTAAAAATGGGTGATCAACTCCATTTTGAGCGACTCCAAACTCGCTCCAAATCTGATTTTGGATTAATCGATTGTCAACTCGTTCGAGCGTGCGACTTGGGTTTAAAAATACATTTTGGTGCGAGAAATGAGTTTTTAAAACAAAGGGAAGGTCCGTGCATGCGTGACAGTCAAATTTTGTCATTTCAAACTCGATTCGAAATTTTGGGTCTGAAATGCTTGATTTGGATATGAACTTGGGTTTTAGGTTTAATTTGGATCTTCAAAAATTTTGAAAAAATTTGGGGTGATTTCAGATGTCCCTTTTTGTTACTGGGCCGGTGCTAGCCATGCTTAGTGACAAAGATAAGCACCAGAAAATTTTCAAGCAAAGTATGCGCAAAGTGATGTTTCAGGCTTATCCCCTCACCTCAATGGGCTGTTTGAGCTTAAAGTGCGGGTTTAACCCCTTACCTGCATGAGTTTGCCAATACTGAATTCAAGTTTAACCTCCATGAAATGGGTTGCCTTGGCTAGCATTGTAGGTTTGACCCTTTACCTACGTGGGTTGCACTCATATTGCAGGTTTTACCCTTTACCTGCATGTGTTGCTTCAGGAAGCCCTTGGCCAAATGGCCAAGTTGCGCTTGCACCATAAGATTTCTTTGTCTAATGACATGGTTGAGCTAGCTTTAAAAAGCTTCGAACCTAGCGGCCGGATTGCGCTTGAACAAATCTTTTAGCTTAATCACTAAGTTGATTTGATTGGGATATGACCTTCTTTTTGATGGATAATGATGATTTGTGTAAGAATGACATGTGTCACAAAAGCAATTTATAAAAAAATGCCCTAGTGTAATTGTCATGTTTTACGATTGGGAGGAATCCAGATTGAAAGGTAGATTGAATATAAAAACATAAATATTTGACATTGATTGTAAAATAAATACAAGAGGACTAGGCATAGAACTTCTTGAGATGATGGTCATTAACAAGATTGGCAAGTTCCACTCCATCAGCATTAATCAGTCAATATGAATTTCGGAGAAAGGCTTCCTTAATTACATAAGGGCCTTCCCAGTTTGGTGCCCACTTACCACGTGGCCGTCCTCTGAAGTACACTGCAGATCCTAGGACTAAGTTATTCACCTTGAACTGTCTTTCGATAACTGACTTGTCAAACTGTCTAGCCACTCTTCGGCGATAAGCTTCAGCATGTTCGACCACTTTTAGTCTCTTTTCATCTAGCAAATCGAGTTGCATTAGTCTTTTCTACTGCTATTGAGTTAGAGGAAGTTCTATGAGAGAAGTGAACTTCAAAGCGAGTTTCAACACATGTAATGGTAGAACTACTTCTGTTCCATAGACTAACTATGCTGGAGTAGCGTTTGTTGGAGTTCTCATAGTGGTGCGATATGCCCATGGAGCGTTATGCATCTTTTCATGCCAGTCTCTTCTAGTTTCTACTATCTGTTCCAAGTTGCGGATCAGGATCTTGTTGGTGGCCTCTGCTTGCTCATTGCCTTAGGGGTAATAAGGAGCTGAAAAATGATGCATGATACGGTAATTGCAGCATAATGGCCTCACCTTTTCATTCTTGAAATGAGTTCCATTGTCAGATACTATATCATGAGGGACTCTGAATCTGCAAAGAAAATTTTTGTGAATGAAGGACACTACATGACGTCCTTCCACTGCTCTGAGTGCTTCTACCCATTTGGTAAAATAGTGTGTTGCAGCAAGAAAATACTTATAACTACTAGAAGCTATAGGGGATATCGGTCCGACTACGTCAATGCCCACATTGAAAATGGCTAAGGAGATGTCACAAAATGCAAGTGAGAGGCTGATGCATGGATCGCTGGAGCATGCAGTTGACATTCTTTGCATCTTTTGACGAAATCGTGACAATTTTTTTGCATTGTGGGCCAATAATATCCTGCTCGAATTATCTACTTGGTGAGAGTTTGGTAACCAATATGGCCCACACAGTCTCCTCGATGTGATTCTTCGATGACTTCCTTTGCCTCATCTTCATTAAGGCACCGAGAATATTCAGTACTAAATCCACATCTATATAACACCAATGCAATAATAAAATACATCTCTAACATACATTGAATCTTTTTGTTCATTTTTGGGCATTCCAGTTGGGAATTCTCCACTTTCAATGTATCTTTTGATGTCTTGATACCAATGTATATTCCTCTCTTGCATATGATGAACATGCGTCAGTGTTTCAAAAACAGGGTGTTCCAATCTTCCAATCTCAAAAGAATAGATTGCTTAATTGGTTCGAAAAGTGATGGTGGATCCTAGGCTCGCGAGACCATCCGCAATAGGGTTACCTTCTCTCTTTATGTGAGCCTGTTGTACTTCTTCAAACTGATGGATCAATGAGATAGCCATCTCTTGTTATGACACCCAACTTTTCGTCTTTGACTTGCCATTCTCCATTCACTTGATTTATGATAAGCTGAGAGTTGTCGAAGGCATGCACCCTTTTAACTTGAAAACTCTATAAAGAACGAAGTCCTTGTATGACAGCTTTATATTTAGTCATGTTATGAGTACATGAAAAGTCGAGTTTCAAAGAATATGAGATCATTTCATCTTCTAGAGTGATAAGTAGGATGCCTATGCTTACTCCTATCACATTCCTGGATTCATCAAAGTACATCTTCCATATTGGAACTGTTTCCAATCTTAGTACATGTTCGTTTGAAAACTCATCATTCATTTTGATTTCTTCGTATTGGGGAAAGTCTGTTAACTGATCTGCAATTGCTTGTCCTTTGATTGACTTCTGAGACACATATTCAAGATCATATTGCATTAGCAGAACTTGCTATTTGGCGATGTGTCCACTAAGGAAGGGCTGTTCCAAGATGTATTTAAGAGGATTTAGCTTGGAGAGTATCTTGACCTCGCAAGTTAATAAATAATGTCTCAGCTTCTGACACATCCAAACCAATGCTAGACATGTTTTTTCTATTGGAGAGTACTTCTTTTCGTACTGAACAAAAGTTTTGCTAATGTAATGAACTGCATGCTCGATGTGAATTCCTTCTTCATATTGTGCTAAAAAGCCGCCACATGCTAATTTATTTACTGTAATGTAAAGCAGCAATGGTCTACCTAGCTTCGGGGGTCTTAAGATTGGTGGATTTAGAAGGTATCTCTTGATCTTTTCAAATGATTATTGGCATTCAAAACCCCATTCAAATTTGACACATTTTCTCAATAGTTGGTTGAACGGTTCGCATCTCATGGCCAGATTGGAAATGAATCGTTTGATGGACTGGATTCGCCCTTGCAAACTTCGCAGCTCTTTGATATTGGTAGGTGGTGCCATATCGATGATAGCTTTAGCGTTGGTAAGATCCATCTCGATCTCCCTTTTACTGACCATGAAACCCAAAAATTTGCCTGATCCAATCCCAAACACGCATTTGTGAGGATTCAAATGAAGCTTGTACTGTAAGAGCCTCTCAAACACTTGAGAGAGGGTCTCAATATGGTCTTCTCTTGTCTTAGACTTAATCAATATGTCATCGATATATGCATCCATGATTTTGTGCATCTGATCATGGAAGATAGCAGCCATGACTCATTGATAAGTTGCTCCAGCATTTTTCAACCCAAACGGCATTACCGTACAATAGAAAGTGCCCCAAGGTGTAGTAAAAGCGGTCTTATGTTGATCATTGACTGCTAATTTGATTTGGTTATATCCCGAATATCCATCCATAAAAGAGAACATGGCATTGTTGTACTGTCCACCAACAAATCAATGTTCGGAAGTGGATAATCATCTTTTGGCGTGGTTTTGTTCAAGTCTCGAAAGTCGATGCATAATCTGACTTTGCCATTTTTCTTGGAAACCACCACGATATTAGCCAACCACTCTAGATAATCGATGACATGAATGAATTTTGCCCTTAGTAGCTCTTCTAATCCTTCTTTTATAGGCCCTTCTAGTCGATGATCAAGCTTGCGTACCTTTCGCTTAACTGGCTTGCAACTAGGACTTAAGGGCAGATAATGTTAAACTAACTTGGAGGTCTAATCCTGACATATCTTCATAGGTCCATGTGAAAGCTTCTTGGTTACTCATAAGAAAGTCCACCAATCTTTTCTTCTCATCCACTGACAAACTGGTGCCAATTTGAAGGATTTTAGGATTCTCACTAGTTCCAATATTAATTTCTTCAATTGGATCATTAACCAAGGACGATGGATGTTCTTGTTTCTGAATCTGAGTGAATTCTGGTAATTCTGACTCGGGTACTGCCATAGATTCCATTTCACCGACTGCTTGTTTGATAAATGCTTTCTAGGGAGACTTCCGAGGAAAAAGATAAATTGAGACATGTTGAGTTCTGATATCATGCAAAGAAGATAAAGGAAAGAACTAAACGAAATTAAAATTGACAACAAAAGATTACTTGCATTGCATATAAAAAAAAAGTTCTTAGTTCATAAAAGGGGGTCCTCTCATGAGACCAGACAAAAACAAGTTTAAGATTACAAAATTCATGTGAGGATTTGAAACAAAAGTGAATACTATCAGCCCACAAGATCTTCTTCAAATTTATTCATGACATCCCTCCCAGTCCTCTGGTTTTCATCTCAAAAGGGATACTGATCGGCTGCAAGATGCCATCCTCATTCTTTCCGAGGCCAGTGAATGGACGATAGCTACATTTCAGAAGCAACTGAAATCCCTTAGAGTTTTTCATGAAATGAACATACAAGGGTGTTTTTGGTAACTTACACGATTGGTTAAAATAGTATGGACATTCATCGATGATTCATCTATCTTCATTTTCTGCATCAATTCTTCCAAAGGTCTGTCCTTTGTTGTTCTTATGCTAGGTACATCCACTGAATCAATTGGCCTAGGGAGCATTAGTTGCACTAACCTTTCGGCCAGATCCTCAGCATGTATGGTGATGACTGATTGGTCAAAATTCCATTTGAGGCATTGATAAAGAGTGGACGGGATTCCTCGTACTTGGTGGATCCAAGGTCGTCTCAAAAGCAAGTTATACGATGGTGGAACATCCACCACATGGAATACGATGCAATGACTGGTGTTTTCAATGTTCATGTTCATGTCGAGGGTACCTTTGCTGTTCATGCCTCGGCCATCGTATCCGTAGATTTTGATATCATTAGAGTGGTATTTGTCTTCATGAAACCCCAATGCTTTGGCCGTGAGATCAGGACAAATGTTTAAGCCACTTCCTCCATCGATCAATACATATGACACAGTCATCCGATTGACTGGCCCTTAAAGGCTTGAATCCATCCTCCTTCAGCCATACGTTCTTCCAAAGGGAGGATCTCTCCCAAGTAGCACGAATCTTCGTCTGGAGAGTCGTTTGAAGATTCGTCATCACCGTCTTGGTGGATAAAAGTCTTTGGGATTATGAAAAGTTTTTTGGGTGAACTTTCTTTCTTACCATTCATCATAGTAATAAAATCCAGAGGTTTCATACCTCGATATGTCATCATGACTTTGTGTGAACTGCTTCCATCACAAGGTCGGATGTGCTCCTACGAATGATATGGAGGTGGAATGCTTGTGGTGATCATGGCCACTGCCGCCTTCCTGTGGTCAGGAAATAGATTCCTCAACACTTCAGGGATGCTTTCATCACCAATCTTGAGATCCTTGTTGATGAAATCTTGGATAATGTTTTTGAGGACAAAGCAATCCTCAGTGTCATGATAAGGGGCACGATGAAACTTACATAGTTTTTCTTTATCTCCTCCCAATAATTTCAGAGGCTCTGATACTTTTGGCAAGGCGATAGTTCCTTTGGCAAGTAGGTATTCCAGGATCTTCTCACGGGATTGACTGAGAGGAGTGAATTTCTTGTCATAACCCCAGCGTGAGTGTTTGTTTTCCCTTTCATCATTGCCTTTGAGAAACTGCGTATTCTTCTTGAGACTGACTTCCTTGTCATGCTTGTAGTTGTTACTGTTGTCCTTTCGAATGCCGACATTAGCTATAAAGTGTACAGGCAACTGTGTTCCTCCTCCTTTCTTACCCTCTTCCTTGTACTTAGGAACAATGATTTTATCCAAATCACCTTCCTCAATTCCTTCCTCTATTGAATTTGCTTGTTCAATCAATTCAACAAAGGTCTTGATCGGGGCATTGCGGATGAGACTTTTGAAGGGCTGGGCATGATTTTTCTTGATGAGTGACAATGCTTGTGTTTCAGAAATGGGCTCCTTCATTTTGTTACATTGAATTCTCCATTTTCGGATGAACTCTCGAGCCTTTTCTCCTTGTTTCTAATGGATACTGCAAATGGTACTGAGGGTTGGAGCCATGGGAGCATTTTGCTCAAATCCTTTGACAAACATGTTAATCAATTTGTCAAATTCCTTTAGTTCGATCGGGTTGACATTTTCTTTGTACCATTGTGTGGTGATGCCTTCAAGACTTCTTAGAAAATAGCAAAACAAAGCTCTGTTGTTTGTCTGGATTTTGTAGTAATAATTGAAGAAGGTTGAAAGATGAACGTGTAGGTACGTGGTTCCATCATATCTGACAAACTCTTTCGACAAACCTTTCACATCTTTGTCCCCTTCAATACCAAGATAGTAGTCCTCACATGAGTATGAGTGTTTTCCTTTTCCTCTAAGTTTAAGATTATTCATTATTTTCTCCATTTCATAAAACCTGTGTTTAGTCGAACTTTCATCATCACTTGATTTGACTAATTCCGGCTTTGTCTTTTTCTTCTTACCCTTGATCTCCTTTACTTTCTCCTAAGAACTCTCATTGTTAGAGCTACTGCTGGGGATATGCTTCTTTCTCTTTTTGCGTTTTCTGGTAGGCTTTCTATTTCTTTTGAATTTCTCTTCTGAACTTCAAGTGGTGATAGGGCTAGGTGAGCTGCTTTCCACCATAATTTCTTTTCCCTTCTTGTTTCTCTTTGTTGTCTTTTTCTTTTTTATAGGAAGCAGTTGGGGTTTTTCCACCTCACTAGTTGCTGAATCTGAACCCAGATGATCTTCATCCCGATCTGTAGGAGAAGATTTGTTGTTTTTCTTCTTTCTCTTTTGCTTGGTAGCTTTTTCAATTTTTGATTCTAGAGTAACTATCAGGGCCCTTGTTCTTCTTGTTCCATCAAGAATCGCTCCATGAATAACTGGAACATATGGTAGCCTTCTGGCTCGATTGCTGATAGGCCAATTGTTTCTGGCCTATGTTCAAAAGATGAAGCTTCATTCTGAGCAGCTTGCTTAGTTTGTGCTTTGGTCTCAACCATCTTGTTGGCTTTCAAGTATTCACCTTATGAGATAGGAAAATGAAGAGTCATTGGAAGGAAATGGTGACAAAATGAAAGTTTATATTGCATGAAGAGTTTTAAAAGTTACAACCAAAGAAAACAAAGATGACAACGACTGAAGACGACATAAGGAGTACAAAGTTGACAACATAAACTTTTAAGGAATGATGGATGATGGTCGGTTGGCATCCTACCACCCGGCATATTCCTTCTTGACCACTGGGTCTGAGAACCAAGTGTATGATATCTACATCTTATATTCTTGTCAAGCTACTGCAAATAATGCCGCCCATTGAGAAAAACTGAGGTCGAATTTTGGAATATCTCTGATTGGTGCTTGCAAAGAAACTATCTTCTATCTTTGAGAGAATTGTCTCATGCATCTATTAGCACAATAATCAACTATGAAATAAGGGCCCAAGAGTGTGGCACACCCATGATGATAGTGAGTGTATCGTGGCGGGCCCTGACGACGATCACAATAGTCCCAAATGATCTCATCTCCATCCAACTGCTCGATCCGACGACGGTATTGTTTTAAGATTGTCAATGCTCCATCAGTGTTTTTAAATAGACTGGCTTGGGATCCCGCGTGCTTAAGAAACCACAATTCCAAAGCATATGTGCATCCTTCTATGAAGTAGGTATCTCGAATGGTGAAGCGGGTGAGTCTTCGGTAGAGAAAGATTAAGGCTGTCATTGCTACTGACAAGTGTCGGGTCCCACTATCTCCCCATATTCGGAAAAGTTGAGCAATATGAACAGCTAGGAGGTCACCTTTATCAATGAAAAGGGTCACTCCTACTGTGCAAAGCATCATACAATGTTTAATTCTTCCTATGGCTTTTCGAGGTAAAGTGGAATGTTCAACATATGCTCCAAATTCTTCATATAAGTTTTTCAAGTTGATGCTTTAGCTCTCATGGTTTCCTACTAGAGGCCAATTTTTTCGTCCAGTAAAGTGAGCTCTAAGGTCATTTGCATCAACCTTGGTCGGGTTCATGTGAAATTGTTTCTCTAATGGTTCATTTGGGGTCACAAGTTGGGGTGGGGAGGTCTAGTATTTCAGCAAATTCATTTTATAATACCATCATTTCTCCCCATGAAAACCAAAAGGAGGAGGTCCTTGGGTTTCATCGCTCGGTAATTGCATGCACCAAATTTCCATCTACTGATTACATTTCTCCGGCTGCCACTGTCTCTAGCCCGCATTCTTCAAAGTTGGAAGGAAACATCTGAGAGAAGGTGAGATGCCAAGACTGATACCATTCGGGAGCCAAAGGTTTAGACTCAAGAGAGATGCAAGTAGACCGTTTGGGTCCTTCCCCAAAGAAGATGTGATCATAAGGAAGGTAACACCACGTTGGAAAGAATACATCTTGAATGATGACTCTAAAGGGTAGATATTAGATTAGAAAAATATTGACTAGGTTGACAAGGAAAAAATGACATAGAGGTACATAATGAGGTTGTAAAACATCACACAAGGTTTTATGCACATCCACATGTCATTTGAAATGATTTTTGTAGAAAAATGGGTATAGGGACCTAATTGAGATAATTTTGTGTCACAATAATCCAATGTCAAGTTATGCTTATGTACTTTAGCCAAATGGCTTAGTACTAGCATAGATTCTTCATTAAGCAACTAAGTGTAGGGTTCATCAACTTCTTCTTGATCGCTTGTCGAAATACCACAAATTACCACTCATGGTACTAACGAATGGGCTTTTCCGCCTAAGGTGTGGTCCAGTTGTAAGGCTTAGTCTTATGCTACCGCCTAAGACCAAGCCCTGCAACATGATGACCGAGACAAATAGGTCTTGGAGGTTTTGAAATATGAGAAATCATACAAAATCAGTTGTCTCTAATGCAATGTTGCTTAAGATGATGATTAAAATAAATAGAAGAGCAAACATTGTCTTCAAACAAATCTTAAATTGAGGAGAGTTGTATTTGATCCTAGATTTAAGTGAACATGATTTATCCTCTTCAATTAGTCTTATATGCAAGAAAGTCAATACAATCACCAAGAAATGTAATGAAATGTCGATGGGGTTAAGGCCAAAGTAGGGGACATGCTTTATCATTGGCAATATATGAGATGTTCAAGTTAGAGGAAATACATCAACTATAATCATAGCCAAACGATGATGGGTCCCATAACGGTCGCCATCGCTTCGCATCCCCAAAATTTTTGGTATTTGGAGTGCTCTAGAAAATTGAGTTTTTATTTTGAAAATGAAAGAAAGGGACTCACCCGCTGGTATGAGGATCGACCGCTCCCGGCACTTTTACCGGGGGTAATCAACCCAAGGGCTATGTTTATTATTGATGTATTTCACTTTGGCTTGAATATCTTTCTCATTCTATATGCGGTATAGAATAATATTAGAAGTTTAATGTTTCAAACTTTTGAAAAGGTTCTTGAGGAATCATTTTGAGAATGTGAAATATCTTAGGGAAAACTAGAATTGGAAAATCTTTGTAAATACCATTTGGAAAGCTTGAGAAATCATTTGAAATTACTTTAGTGTTCTCTTAAGATTTTAAGTAGGTTTGAGATTTTGCTTTAATTCGGTTACTACCTAGTTAGAGCTCCATCTCATCTTGCTTAAATTCTTTTAGAGAGGTGCTTGTGATCATAGGTGATATTAAGCGATTGTGGATGCATAAATGCATTGATCCTACATGATTGGAATAAAACATTCCTACCACAACATTCATTTAAAACATTCATACCATAACATACATTTAAGATTTTTGTTTTAATAACTATCATATATAAAAAGATTTTTTTTTATAAAATGGATTGGGTTGTAGACCATCAAGCATGAATCCAATATTGGTTCATTACTTGATTTTTGGTCTTAGTGAAGTCGGTAAATGAAAATGATCTTAAACCATGGGAGAAAATATTTGAAAGGATGGAGAAAATGAACTATTCCCATAGGAAGAAAGAGTGATAGAGAAAGAGATTTCAAAGATCTTTAAATGGCCTTTGAAATAGGAGGAGATAAATATTCTCTATACGTATGTATACATATTTGTATAAGCCTTTGAAAATGAAGTCTTAACTTAAGTAGAAGGGAAAAAGGAAGCTTTTAAAAGAAAGAAAAAAAGAAAGGGAGACAGAAAGAGATGCACATACATGTGTACATACCATCACATATATACATACATTGAAGTTTGTAAAAACGACATTGATTTGAATAGAAAGAGAGATTTTAGAAGAAAAGAAATGGATATATATATATATATATATATATATATATATATATATATATATATATATATATATATATATATATATATATATATATATATATAAGAGATTTGTAGATGAAGGCATTTGAATTGAAAAGAAAAATAGAAGATTCTAGAGAGAGAAAGTAGGACATTGATATATATATATATATATATGCAAAGAGCCTGAGCTAAGTCTCCAAAGCCATATTAGAGATGGTATTTGCTTTCAAAATTTTTTTGTAAAATATGATTTATATATAAACATAGAATGTTATTACTTAGTTTGTTACAAGGGAATATGCTTCTTCCACCGTTGAGTATGGAAAAAGATCGAACCACACGATAAGATGCTCAATAGGGTTCTTAATAAGATGATTAATAGGAAAACTAACGCCAAATGACATGAAATTGCACATTAACATGTATATATTCGTGAGGATTTTTCCTAGGTTGGACAAGTTCTAACCTCAAAAATTAATATGAAGATAAAATAAAGAACCCCAAACCACACTTTCATTCTCACCATTCATTCATGTATAAATGAAAAACCAGACAACTATGTATGAATAATATATAGACAATATGTAAGAAAGGAGAGAGAGAGAGAGAGAGAGAGAGAGAGAGAGAGAGAAAGGTACAATTAGGAGTAAGGGCATGATGTAACTATGAAATGACATACCATCTCATCTTCCCATGCTCTCGGTGCACTTGAGCTTGTCCTCTTGGCTCTAAACTAGAGATTGAGGGTTATCTCATATGCCCATGGGGAAATGAAGAAGAAGGAAGAATGAAGAAGCAAAACAAGACTATTTTCGAGAAATGAAATAACATGATTCAAGCATGAAAATAAAAGTTCATCTCATCTTTTTAAGCTCCCGGTGCACTCGAGCATAGTCTCTTGACTATAAAATAGAGAATGAGTGCTATCTCCTTTAGCCATAGGGAGAGGAAGAAGAGAGAAAAATATGAGGAATCAAAAGAACAACAAGAATGTATTCAAGAAATGAAATAACATAATTCATGCATGAAAATAAAAGATCATCTCATCTTCTCATGCTCCCGGTGTACTCGAGCATAGCCTCTTGACTCTAAAATAGAAATTGAAGGTTATCTCCTTTGGCCATGAAGAGAGGAATATAGGAGGAAAATAACAACAACAAGAATATATTTAAGAAAAGAAAGAACACGATTTATCAAGAAATGAAAGAACATCTCATACTCCCGGTGCACTCGAGCATAGGCTCTTGACTCTAAAATAGAGAATGAGAGCTATCTCATATGGCCATGGGGAGATGAAGAAGAGAGGAAAGAAAGTAATAAAAATAAGACTATATTCAAGAAAAGAAAGAGCATGATTTAATCATAAAATGAAATATTATTTCACCATTTCATGCTCCCGGTGCACTTAAGAACAGCTTCTTGATTCTAAAATTGAGATTGAAGGCTAGCTTTTATGGTCATGGGGAGATGAAGAAGCGAGATAACAATGACAACAAGAATATATTCATGAAAAAAAGAACAACAACAACAAGAATATGTTCAAGAAAGGAAAGGGGAATAACAACAAGAATATATTCATGAAGAGAAAGAACAACAATAAGAAGAATATATTCAAGAAAAAAAAGAACAATAATAACAAGAATATATTCATGAAGAGAAAGAACAACAACAACAAAATTATATTCAGGAAAGGAAAGAACATGACTTAATCATAAAATAAAATATCATCTCATCTTCTCATGCTTCTGGTGCACTCGAGCATAACCTCTTGAATTTAAAATAGAGAGTGGGAGCTATCTCATATGGCCATAGGGAGATGAAGAAGAGAGAAAAGAAAATATGAGAGAAATGAGAGGGAAGATGATTACATACCAATAATGAGAAATGACTTAGGGAACATAAACTACCATGCTTGAAATGATCTTAGACTCACCTTGAATGAATCTCCAAGATGATGAAGAGGAGGCCTCCAAGAAATCTTTGGTGCTCCCTTGAAGAGTTGTGGCTTGCTCCAAGTTGGAGAAGAAGAGAGAAATGAAAAGAGGAAGAGAGAGAAGGGGAGAGAGAGAGAGAGAGAGCTAAGGGAAAAACTCTAAGTCTACAAGTGAGAATATATTAAGGTTTCTCCAAGGACTAGCTCATGCCCAAGAGGGGGGTTGTGGGGGTATTGATAGGGAGTTTTGGAGCCAAAACTCAAAATTTGATTTTTTTTGAATTTCACAACATTTTCATCCGAATTTCACATAATTTTGAATTATTTTGATTTTTTTTAGAAAAGAAATAGGAATTGACTTAATATGATTGGCCATTAGGCCTGCAAATCACTTTTTGAGGTGTAGGCAGGGCTAATGCCCACCTAAAATGGTAAAAAATGCCCTTAACGGACCAAATTTTGAAGAAAACTGGGGCGTGCACAGAAAGCAAGCCCCGGCCACACGTGCCAATGGTCGCTCGCATGACCGCACGGTCGGGCACCACAGGCACGCCGTCCGACCGTGCTGTCACGCGCGGTTGCGCGGTGGAGCAACGCGCGCAGGCGCGCGCTGTCGTGAGCGATCGCGACTGCGACTGCGTGATGCTTGGGTTTTTTAATAAAATTTAATAAAATCTAATAGAATAAGAATATTGTTTAAACATTCATTTTTTTTATTTAAAATATGTAAAATAAAAGTTGTTTGTTAAAAATGGGCAGTCGACTCCATTTTGAGTGTCACACCCTGACATTTTGACACTCAAACATTTTTTTTTTCTAAACATCAAACATTGAGGTGCGACTACACAACAGTTCAAAAGAGATGAGCCAAACAATTCAAAACAATGGGGCGAACTTTCATTTACATAATCATTTCAATTCATACAAAATCACATCTATGTATAACAAAAATGCCCCAGACTATATAATTGATGCCTAACAAAAATAAGACATCAATAAAACCAAAATAAGACGCGCCAGCACTACAAAAGACATATCCCAAAACCTCCCCGGTAGGACGTGAGTTAAGCCATCTGCTCAACCTGCTGCCTCGGATCTACCAAAACCTGAAAAAGAAACAACTGAAGGCTTAGCCTTCGCAGTATGGCAACAAGCCAGGAAAATACCAAACCCTCTTTGATAGGGCTCAAATCAGAAAACAATTATCAAAATCATTCATAATCGTGTCGTGTCAGAGCACGACACGTACAAGCCACTCAATGGCCACAGTACACAGTTTCAATCACATGCTTTCACATCAATCACATGCACATCAGTCACGTACAATCATATACATTACATTTTCATTGACTTTAGTGAATTGATAGTTCCTGTGGTGCAACACAGGCACGTGCACACCATGGGCGGCCTACAGCCGAGAGACAACCCCCGTGGTGGCCCATAACAGTATGGATCCAGTTCATCCACTGCAGCGGTAGAGCACTCATCCATGGATGTGTGAAGTCCAAGGAGAGATACTCAGCCTTCCCTAGGACACCCAGGTTGGGAAGGCGGGAGCCCAACGCTCCAGGCACAACACACAACAGTACCCTGGGGCCTTGCACCGCCTGCGCTCCGACAGGCGAGACCAGTGGCGAGAACGGGACGTCTCCCAAACACGCAGCCACATCCCACTGGCCTCTCATCTCTTAATCATTCATTATTATCATTAGAAGAATGTATTCACAGATTGACTAGCTAGCTCATGAGGTTGGTACACTTCACGAGTGCACCCACACCTCCAAATGCCTCCACACGAGGTCTACTCATAACACTAACAGTCATAGCTAGCCATCATACAATATGGGTACAATTACCCTTCAATCCATTCATTTGCATTATTGCCCACAACAATGAATATGCAACAAAACACAACATTCGTATCAATTATCACATCAATCATATCTTTGAAAAACTTAGCCAAACCACAGAGAGTAGTCTCGATCTGCGATTGACTCGTAGCTGTCATATGCAGTTATCATTCTATGATGCTTTCTAATGCATAATTGGGGTCGAGGAGACACTCGACTCGATACCCCGCCTCATCTGTCCTAAACAGATATCAATTCTAGCATGCACATGCAAATGCGTAACCTTTTCAATACAACTACTAATAACCTTTCAAAACAATTCATATCGTATATCAACGCATGAACAAACATACATATACTCATTCACAAGACAATCAATCAAGTCAATTCACAATCCTAGGATCCCATGATCCTAGGAGCACACAATCACCCATTTGCCTAAGCATGGATTTGCCTGGAATGTCGCCATACCTGTGGCGCGCTCACAAAACTCTTCAAAATTCCTCGAGCTGCGAACTCAAGGTCGATGGGACGATCCCGGTATACCTGCAAACATAAACAAAAGGTAAGGCTTCTACTAGATACCTAACCAATTCAAACAAATACAAAACAAAATCCTTGTGGCACGTGTCATTGCCTCAAGAGGGTGTCGACGGGTAGTGTCGACCAACAAGCTCTCCAAAAGACCTCCTCCTTACGTCTCGACGTTGCCACCAACATCAATACCCAAAGTCATCAATCCATCCACCACTAATGCCTTTCTCGCAACTTTCTTTAATCAAGGCGTCAACCCCGATGGCACCTCCAACTTAAGTACCCTTTCCTTACTTAACTCCAAGACGCACCCGTTCACAAAAACGTGTGCTACAAGCTCACTAAAAAAGTCATAAATCTTCCCCACAACCACACAATCTCTACCATGCTTCCCTATTACCTCGAAAATCAACATCATGCTTAAATGATCATTATAGGCATTAATCAACGCTTTCCAACATAATCCTAAACTTTCCCCCAAAAACAAAATCGTTAACATGCGTCCCAAAACATCAATTCTAAGCCCTAGTATGCTCAAACAATAATTATACTAGCTCTAATAGGTAATATTCATTAATTTGAGCTTAATTAGGCCTTGCTCACCCCAATCTAAGCGTCTAAACTACTGCAACCCTTCAAGCAGCCACTTCATGCGTCCGGTCAAGTGCCAATGCCCAAGATTGCTTGTTGCCACTGCTCACCACATGCCCTACCTACTGGTAAGAGAGGAAAAAGCGTCCCCAACTGCAATCCGACCCAAAAAGCCATAAATGAATCAACAATCGTCCAAATGAAGTTCAAAACAGAATCTATCATTAGGAGAGACCCACGGTAGTAGTGGGAAAAGCTGAAATGAAAGAGATAAAGGGGCGCTGACAGAGAGGGGATACAACAAGAGAGGGAGGGTTCGGATAAAAAAGGGGTAAAACGGCAGATGGAAGGGGAAATCAAGCGGGGCAATGGAAGAGATGGTGAAGAGGAGACGGATGGGACGAGGAGGGGGCTTTAGCAGAGAGGGAGAGGAAGAAAACGTGCGACAGGGGGGTGCTGTCGAAGGAGGGAGAGGCTGCGTGGGAGGGAGGAGAAGAAGTAGACAGAGAGGGCGAGAGAGAGAGAGCTTACCACGCTGCCGCCGTCGCCATCGCCGCTGCTGTCATCACCGTCGCCGCTGCTCCACCCACAGTCCTCGATCTTCACTGTACTGGTCGTAGCAGGCGAAGAGGGGAAACGACGGAGGAAAGGGGAAACGAGGAAGGGGAGACGGGCTGCGGCGTCGGGCTCCTCACGCGTGTGGGGCTCGGGTCCGGGTCTGGACCCTGACCTGACCCGTTCTGCCAAATCAAAAGCCGAACGTTACATTGAGCGACTCCGAACTCGCTCCAAATCCGATTTTGGTTTAATCGGTTGTCGACTCGTTCGAGCATGCGACTTGGATTTAAAAACACATTTTGGCGTGAGAAATGAGTTTTTAAAACGAAGGGAAGGTTTGTGCACGCGCAATGCTCAAATTTTGTCGTTTTGAACTCGATAAATTTTGGGTCTGAAATGCTCGATTTGGATCTAAATTTGTGTTTTGGATCTGATTTGGATCTTCAAGAATTTTGAAAAATTTGGGGTGATTACAGCGGGCCTAGGAGGGTAGTCTGCCTCTTGGTGTGATCAAACTGTTAGTCAATTCTATTTGTTGAGAAATTTGACCTTATTAGCGTAGTTGAGCTATTTTTAAGGTATTAATGTAAAAAATTAATAATTACGCTTATAACAAAGATTATAATGCCCTTTGGCCCTCATTCCTCTATAGATAACCCTCAATTTTCCTCCTTTTAACACATTGTCAATAGCCCCTTGGAGTCCTCTCTCTCATCCTCTGACCTTCTTCCTCTCATCTTTCAACTTCTATTTCTCTCTTCATCATTTACCCATTCCCAACCTTGGACTTCTTCTTCTTCAATTTCTATCATGGAGGAGCGCGAGGGGCGCTCATGGGAGGCCATTGGAGACTTTCTTCCACTTGTCAGAGTCCTTATTTGGAGGCATTATTGCCTGGTGGAAATGAAGGAGCCATCTCTTCTCCTCAAGGTATGTAGTTATCTCTTTTTCTTTTTAGATTTGTCTTCTTTGTCCATTCCACAGCAAGCCAATGAAGGTCTAGGGATATCTTCGAGTTAAGTATATTCTTTAAAGCTTCCAGAGCATGGCTGAGGCAAGTATATTTATATAATATCTCTTTCTCTATGTTTTAAGCATAGCCTTATCAATTCTCTTTTAATCTTGTTCTCTCTCTTCTTAATCTATCTTTTTTTTCTCTTTCGTTATATTTCTATTTCTCTATTTTCCCCTTTTTCATCTCTCTTTCTTTATTTTTCTATCTATTTTCATTTTTTCAGTTTCTCTCTTTATCTCTCTTAAAATCTTTATTTTAAATGCCTTTCTCTCTTTAACTCTCTTTAATATCTCCCTCTTTTCAAACTTTCAATCTATCATATCCAATATTTTTCTCTCATTTAATTTCTATTTTTCTTATTTTAGCATCTCCCTTTCTATCTCTTTCTCTCTGTTTTATTTCTCTCTCCCTCTCTCTCTCTCTTTGTATCTATTTTTCTTTCTTTTCTATTTTCTCACTCTCTTTTTCTCTATTTGTTTTTCTCTTTTTTAATCTCCCACTCTTCAAATTCTCTCTCTCTCCTTGGTTTCTCTTTCTCTCTGTCCCTTTTAATCTCTATCTCTCTTTTCCTTGGTTGCACTTTGGTTGGCTTTCTTTTATAGCAACGTTGGTATATTTTCTTTTTACCTGACTCGACCTACTTGATGCAGCGCTAAGAGTATTGCTTTCATGCGGCAAGAGTCATTGGCCACTCCTTATCTCTTTCTCTCTATCATTTGATTATCTTGATGCTTGAATATGGATGATTTCATGATATGCAATTCATTGGTGAGGACTTGGGGGAGAGATGTTCTTTTTTATTTTTGTTATCTTTTAAGTTGAGGCATACTCAACCTAGAAAAACACCAACTACGCTTGATGTACATGTTAATTTACATTAAGCCTGTCATTTCAAATTTTAGAATGCAAATCCATTCTCCACCCCTTCCAATCTTTCATTTATTTCTAACCTTCTTATGGCCCATCTAAACTTTCAATACATCCGTGAGTAACTAGCTGGATGAGGATTCCCCCATCAATCTTTCAAAAAAGTTTTCTTTTTTTATTTATCCATAAATGTAAATTAGCATAGAAATGATTTATCTCTTTGTTACACATATAGAAAAATCATTTTAACATTAAGACACTATTCAGTTAAGGGATTCACGAATGTTCACAACTACATCTCTATGAAACTTAAGTAAGATAAGGTCCACACCTAATATGAGATTAATCAAATTAGGGCAAAATCTTGAAACTTCCTTAAGATTCATGGGGAACATTTTCACAAATCATGCTATTTTTCTCCTTTCAAATACCACATCTTTACTATTTTCCAATATACTACTTTGATTTTCAAAACAATTGTAATATTGCAAAGTTTCATTAACCCTATCATGAATAAGAGCTAATAATTATCATCCCTATAATTTAAGATCTTACTTTTCAAAACAACACTTGAAAATCTTAATTTTCTAGACATGACAATTGAAGGTATGCTTCGCAAAACAAGCAATTTACAAATATGGTCTCCAATCATATTGTTTCAAATAAGATGAAAACTTTGATTTTCAAAACTATTTTCAAGTATAAAATCCTATTTGAGTTCTAATGACAGTATTGGGAAAGGTCAAATCATTTTGAACTATCTCTCTTTCAAACTATATAACATTTCTACATTTCAAACCGTTCTCTCCATGACTGCTATCAATCGGGGTGCTTCATTAAAATACTCATAAATCTATAGTTTTACCCCGATGGCACTATATTTCAGATCAAACCATATTTAAATATTTTCAAAATCTTCCTTAATCTTTTGAAAAGTTTGTTTTAACTTGAGCGCACATGCCTATATGCTTCGAGGTAACAATTAAAAATGTTGGAATGCACAAAACAAAAAGGCCAATTAGTGGTTTGGTCGTCCCTAATAAGGCTGTTGGCAATTACCACTTTTCTTGCCAACAAACAAGTTCATTTCTCTCTGTTCTCAAAAGAAAAACATTTTTTTTTCTGATGCACTGCAAAAACCAAAAACAATTCTAAGCTGAAAACAATGACCTCCATTAATTCTATATTATCTCCAAGTTAATCTAAGTTAAATGATAGGAAAATGACCACATGTTGTAAATGGGGGCCACTATTCATGTTTAACTTGTAGAGGATATCCCTCATTGATCCACATCTCCTATGTCCTACCTGCGTATGGTTTCCTTACCTATTCTTTACTTTAACTTAATTCAAATAATTTGATTAATTTAATTTCTATCATAATTTAATTAATTAATTACTAATTGTTTAGGAGTTACCTAATTAAGACACAAGGGGCCATCCAGCTGGTGCACCCTCGAAGAATCTCCAAGGTTGATGCTAATTAAGTTGGCACCTTCTAAACTAGTCAATATGAGTTAATTCATAAAAACTAAAGTAGCAATTACATTAGCTCAGTTTCTTAAACTTGAAGCCTTAAAACTCAACAAATCCACGTTCTAAATTCTCTTCCTAAGCTGGTGACCACTTGACAGAAAATCCATGAGTTGTCAGCATAGGGAAATAGATCTCTACAAAATGGTCAAAGGGTGGCTTCCTTTTCTATATAAAGTTCAATGGAGTATCCCACTTCCTAAATGAAACCCTTGATCTTCAACCCAGTGAGACTCCTAATACAGCACTAGGACAAGACTCTAGAAGTGATTCAATTGCCAAACTCAAACTTGCTTAGGTGAACCTTTCTAAATATCATCCAAATCAGCTTTCTAAAATCCTAGTTCATTGAACATATTAATTTTCATACCTAAATTAATGACACACAAGTGCAAATTGGTCCCACTATAATTTTTAGAAGGGCTGGCCATATGGCAATTCCACCAGCTAACTAAATTGCCAAGAATATACTTCTAGCTATATGGGAACTGTAACGACACGACTTTGTAACAACCCGACCCACTCTGAGCTCGGGCCCCTGGTTCGACGGATCCCAACCCGCCCCCTAGTAGTTTCGGCTCTAACCTCAAAAAGGCTACGAACTAGGACAATCATATCATGAATAACCCCCTTTATAAGCCCTTGAAGATCTCCCACAATCTTCAATATGGGACTAAATTTCTGGGACATTACAATCCACCCCCCTTAAGGCACACGTGTCCGTGTGTGTGGGACCCCATGTCCGAGTATTGAAACTGCTTTGATACCATTGTAACAACCTGACCCACTCTTGGGCTCGGACCCCTGGTTCGACGGATCCCAACCCACCCCCTAGCAGTTTCGGCTTTAGACTCAAAAAGGCTAGGAACCAGGACAATCACCTGATTAATAATCTCCTTTATAAGCCCTTGAAGATCTCTCACAATTTTCAATACGGTACTAAATTTTTTGGGTGTTACAGACTTACTCCCTCGTCGGTCATGACCCTTAGTCCAACATATCCCAACCCCATCGCAGTTTTGGTTTTTGTCTCAAAAAAGCTAGGAACCAGGATAACTTATCACTCAACAACATTTTTATAGGTCTCTCAAGATTCTTCACAATGTTAGATACGACATTAAACATTTCAAAGTGGGGGGTTACAATCCACCCTCTTTAAGGCACATGAGTCTACGCGTATTGGACCCTAAGTCCAAGTGTTGAACCCTCCCTAATAACACTACAACGGCCAACCCACTCTCACACTAGGCACAAGCCTTTGGTCCAATCGATCTCAACCCACCCCTCAGCAATCTCGGTTCCATTTCTATAGGAACCAAGACCACTAATAACTTAACAACTTCCTTTGTAAATATCTCAAGATTCTTCACAATCTTAAATACGAGACCAAACTTTTTAAATGGAGTATTACAAGCCTTTAAAACATTTAGCGGCTATTACAAACCACTAAGGAAACCAAATAAAAAAATAGAAAGTACCTAATTCACGAATTCCTAACTTTTTGTGTTCATTCACCTCTAGCATAACAAAATGCAAATGAGAGAAACTATTACTTATAGTGAAAAATGCAGGGAATACACATATGGATGCTCTAAATTAAACTTATGTATAAAAATTATAGCAAGTGATGGTGCAAAAACTTTGATAAAGAACAAACAAAGAGAAAATGAAATGGCCAACTACACCTAGTTTCAGTAGTGACCCTTCTCTGAGTATCTAAGCTATAGGTACAAGAAGCAACAACTTAATCATAAATCTAATTTTGCATTAGTAAATGTAGACTTTCAAGCACATATATTGAATTGCTAATGTTTACTTTTACTGATGTGTTGGAAAACGTTAGTAAAAGTATTAGTGGCATTGTCCACACTAATGCTTTGCAATAAATGCTAGTAAAAGTTCTAGGTTATGTTTACTTATGCCATACCAA
This sequence comes from Nymphaea colorata, assembly GCF_008831285.2. Lineage (NCBI taxonomy): Eukaryota > Viridiplantae > Streptophyta > Magnoliopsida > Nymphaeales > Nymphaeaceae > Nymphaea > Nymphaea colorata. Next base: position 12,831,150 of record NC_045149.1, on the reverse strand, counting down.
TAAAGACCTATTTTTTTGTACTGCTAGTAACACCCTAATTAACCTACTGGAATACCAAAATATGAACAGTAACATCTAGCTTAACTAGTATGTAACATGAAGAAGACAAAGATAATCAGCCTGTAGCTAAACCCCTAATGCCAACTAGCCTATAATCACAAACATAGAGTAAGACCTCTATCCTATATGCATTCAAATCAAAACCATTCATGCACAACACTTTCTAACCTATTGCATGAGAAAGACCATCCCAAGTAGAAAATACTAGGAGAAAATTGTCTGGCAGCAAGGAAGCTATTGCTGGCCAACCTTCTCCCTAATGATACATATAATATCCCAATCTAAACTACAAAATAAAATAAATTATACAAGCTTAAAACACAAGAACCCATTCTATGAAAATTAAAAAAAAAGGTCAAATTAAACTTGCAAAAAAAGAAAACTATTGCCATCTCAAACCTAGCATGTATCTTATGAAGAAGAAAGAGCCATCGGATAGGCATTGGCCATCAATAGACTCCTCTTTTGAAGCATGGTTTCAAGATCAGTATCCCTACATTTAAGACATAATAACATGGTTTCAAGATAAGTATTCCTACATTTAAGACATAATAAAAACAATATAAATTCAAGAAAAACATGCTGAAAAATATAGAAAACTTAGAAATAAAATAGTAATAATGGACCTCCAATTAGATTAGATTTTAGCCTAATGAGAGAGAGAGATAAAGGAAACATACCTTGTATCACGGCAAATATGTGAAATGATGTGGAAACCTTGATCTTCACACTTCAAGATGACATCTTAACATGTTCAACACTAGGGATGATATCCTTGGGATTCCAACAAGCTTCAGAAAGGAGGATTGTGGAGAGGAAAAAGATGGAGCACTCAGTTGTAGGAACCCTTGCTGCATCCTGCATGAATAGCACTAAAAACCCCTGGTTGCCCATGGAGCCATTCATTTTTGTTGCTAGAAATCCACAAGAACAGCAAATCAAAATGAAAAATCACAGAAGAATGGAAAACATTCTGTAAGAGAAGAAAGAAGTTGAAGATCCTCCGATATAAACCCCTGCTATGACTGTTGGATGAATACAACATCAATGAGAACAGTTTCTATTGCTAGAGAAGATGATGAAAAGAAGAATACTAGTTCCTTTTCAGCCTTCGATGACCTCCTTCAGAGGAGATTTTGGAAGATTTATTCAATAAAATTTTATACATTTTCAATAAAAATGCTGGAACTTTTCAATTTTTGTAAAATAGGAAAGACATTTCCCATTTTGCAAGACTTTAATAAAAATTCCTCTTTGGATCTCAAATTCAAGCATGGATTTGATTCTTTGATCTACCTTAGGTCCTGTTTGAGTTTTATGAATTGAATCTACATCCAATTTTGCCTGCAGTATCAATCCATAACACCAAAATAGCCATAACTCTTTCGATTAGGCATCGTTTGATATTAAACATGAAATACAAGTCCTTGACACCTCAAACAATGAAAACATGTGATTTAAATCTTTAAAATGCAGATAAGCAATTCAAATTGTGCAAAAAACGTTATGTATTTCAAGCATTTTCTTTTCATAAAACAAATTCAACCTGCTGTTACCCATAGGGTTGGGTTTTTATCTAGATTCCTATCAAAATGCATGTTCTTGAAGTGTTTCCTTTGAAAGTTCAATAGCTCCAAATACCACCATTGGGCCACAAGCAGCTTATTGGACAACCTAAAAGCAACAATGTTGTCTATTCTTTGTACCTATGCCCATTAAACACATCAACGAGAACATTGTTAAACTCTTATAGACAATACTTGAATAGCAAAAGTAACACTTGGAACGCACCAATGGGAGTAAGAAATAATAGCAACATTTTAGTAGTATCAGCTAAATGCTACTATCAGTAATTGAATTTACAAGGGAAAAGCCATCTTTTGCTCACAAGAAAGATGTGCAAGTGGCACCATAGGCAAAATACAAGGAATATTTACTTGATGCTAGTGAATATTATTGAATTTCTACAAGCAGAAACTTCAATAGCAAACTTAAACATATGTAAGTACATTAATATAAATTTGTATGAATGAGAAACAATAGTGACATTCTAAAAAGATCAATTAAGCACTACTGTCAACGACAAAAATTACAGTGACATCCAACTTTAGCTAATGATAGATCATTCATGAAAAATACTGCAACATCTCACACAAAATAGATAATTCAACAACTAAAGACAAAATCAAACAACATATTATTAGAGACATACTGCTACAAAAAGATTGTCGATGGTTTCATACCTCGTAGGAATTCTTGGTTGCATGTCTCACTACCAGCTGTTCCAGCTGTTGTCCTCTCTGATAGTTCCGATAAATGCCTTCCTCTTTTTGCCTCTTCAAACCTCAAGTTTGACATCCTCATCTTCCACATAATTCTTGTATAATGTGTTTCTTCATTCTCTTATTCTCTTTATTGCTGCATTCATTTTCCTTTTTCTCCTTTCAATTAGCATATGAAAACATGCTCTATAGTTCTCTTTGCCCATTCCATAGATGATTAAAAAATTTGTGCATCATCAATCCTTTTGCTGAGTGACTCTCTCCTTTTGTTGTTAGTGGAATGCTCTTCTATGATGTCTACGCTTTACATCTTGATGTTGTGTCTATTATATCCTCCTTTAAAAACTCTATAGCGGCATCTAATTGCTGGCTGCTACCAAGGATGGGCACCACTTCTTATCCTTATCTTGCTACCTCTCGTGCTTGGCAGATGGCATCTTGTTAGCTGGGGCTGATAATGAGGACACCTTCTCCTCTAGCTACCTCTCAACATCATTGTGATGCATCACATGCTCAGCTGCTGGCTGCCTGCTGGATTTTATTGGTGGGAAAGGGCTCTACTCCTTCAATGATATATCCGCCTCAAGTGGCAATATCTTATGGTCCATAGGTGGCAACTTGCAGCCTGTTAACAATGATGAGCACTTCTGCTCCCTTGGTCGCACCTCTGCTTCATATATGAGATTTCCGTTAGGATGTTCATCCACTATTAATACACCATCTTTCTTGTGCCTTAGAATTAATACAGTTGGGTATTTGCTATCACTAGCGGCCTTTGCTTCTCCTACTCCAATGGTGGCAATGTGATACTTTTTTTTTTTTTTTTGCTAATGACAGTGAGCATCTCTACTACTTGGCCTACTCCAATAGGAATCCTTCTTTTTTGCCACCCGTAATTTTGATGGTTGAGGATTTGCTAGCACATTGCCAGCAACATGTGCTTCACCTACCAAGAGGGTGGTAATATACACTAGCTTTCACCGGAGACTTGAACATCCCCTGTGACTGTTATAAAAAATGCTTAGCACCTTGCAGCCGTTTTTTCATCAACAATGTTCTCTTGCACAGGATCTGTTAGCTTACGCACCATTTTTTGGAGCAATCTTATTTGGCTTAGGCAACATCATCATCAGGGGCAAAGCTTGAAATTTTTTGTTGCAGGGCCGGGCTATAGTTTCAAAATTTTAATAGGCTAAAATATAATCCTTCAAAATTTTTATGTTGGCAAAACTAAAATTTTTAAAATTTACAAGTAAAATTTTTAAAATTTACAAGTAAAATTTTTATTTTCTAAAATTTTAAGGGGGTACCATGGCCCCTGCTGGCCCCCCTTGCCTCCGCCCCCTGCTCATCATCTACTTCATACTCCTTTTGACACTACCTTGAGGAAGCAACTAACACAATCAATATCGTATATTTGCAGTTGGAAGAAAAATCTCACCACATTACTGTCATAAAAGTCTTCACTGCATTCATCAGAACCTCTTCTTTGTTACGTTCGCTAGAAACGCCTGCTAGCCCAACAATCTCACCAACTACCTCTGACTATACTGCTCAGTATTGATGGTATGCTGCCTTGGAACGAAAGATTCTTAAAATGGGCCAGACAAGGAAACCACTGCGAAACGCAAGTGCCAAAAGAGATTGAGTACTGATCATGATGGGCGAAATCACCCTTAAACCATTCGTCCTCCAACCGAATTAAGAGTATTTTTTGTGTGTCTCTTGTCCCAGTCTATCAAATTATTATTTTATAATGAAATTCATTAATTTATCTTGAAACCCATAAAAGCTTACTAATTTATAACCCTTCGGTGCTTAAATTCATTAAAAGCTGATTGATTTAGTGAGCTTACTGCCAAGGAACCAGTGGTGGAGCTCCACTTCTTGGCCCTGCAAAATTATTCTAAGAAATCATATAACATTTTATCTGTTCAAGTTGTTGATCAGCTCGTATGGGTGTGGACGAGTCATGCATAGGTACTCTGGCAACCAAGCAGCTGCTATTTTCACTGTGAGAACATCTTCTTTGACCCGAAGGGTCGGTAATCACCAACATCAAAATTTGTAGAAAAATTACAGATGAATGCATGTGAAATGCAGCTAACAGCGTAATATATATATATATATATCCTAACATGTTCTTAACCAGTAATTAAATGTAAACAATGTTTTTATTCAAGTTATTTTCGTAACATAGTTTGCTTTTTTCTACTATGAAAACATTGATATTAAAATAGCCGTTCATTTTTTATTATTAAAAAACGTTATTACAGCCAAACAAGACTAAGCTAATACATGTTCTTTATCTAAGCTCTTAAGATTATATCCATAAAGTTAGGTTGTATAAAAAATGTAACAATGTTTTTATTCAAGTTATTTTCGTAACATAGTTTGCTTTTTTCTACTATGAAAACATTGATATTAAAAGAGCCGTTCATTTTTTATTATTAAAAAACTTTATTAAAGCCAAAAAAGACTAACCTAATACATGTTCTTTATCTAAGCTGTTAAGATTACATCCATAAAGTTAGGTTGTATAAAAAAATATTTTAATAGTTATTGTCAATAGATCATGATTATGTCTTTTATTTAAGTTGTTATATATATATATATATATATATATATATATATATATATATATATATATATATATATATATATAATTGTGACTCTAGTTTTTCAAAGTTACTTACCTACCTAAATAGGACCCTCCGATCCAATGTGATAGACAATTAAAAGAAAAACAAGAAAGAAAAAAGTGATAGGCCTTTTTGTCATATAAATATAAAGGAGAGAGGAAGAGAGAAAGAGAGAGAGAGAAAGATGGAGGAGGGAGGGGAAGAAGCGAGAAGGGGGATAAGAACGAGTTCACTTAGATTTTATAATGACGCTTTCAAATAAACTCAAGATCAAAAGATAACACCATTTAAGATTAGAACTAACCCAGTTTGGTGAGAGGAGAAAGAAATAGCAAAAATCAATAAATTTTTATTTTTTTTTAGATTTTGGTATCAGAGAGGGAACAAAGTCATAGGCCCATAGATTTTGTCGCTCGTTGAAGGTGTTACACTCCAAGCCAGCTCCGTACCCACCAGGCCAATGCACGCTTAGGCTTCTTAAGCCAGGGCATGTTGGCTATGGAAATCAAACCAGCGTTGGACCTTGCGTCGGCTGCTGGCTCGACCATCCATGCCAAACCCGTTGGAGCGAACGCAGTCAGTCGTTTTCTGCTAATGCATAAAAGGAAGGACGCGATTCGGATTGCAGAGAACAGGAACAGAATTTGCAGGAAAGAAGGGGATTTTTTAATCAAGAGTGCAACGTACATGAGAGAGCATGACAATGCTTCCGCTTTCATTATGTGAATCGTGACACTCATTTCTGTAAAGATGTTTCAGGCATGTGGATTTTTTAACAGCTTTCCTACATATATAGATATGTCTCTCCCTCATGCAAGTGGTTAATTATTGATCGGGCAAAGAATATCTTGAAAATTACCGTTCAGTAAGTTCAATTGGATAACTGTGATTGTCAATTGTCTGTCTGTCTCATTCGATCCATTTATATGTGGGGATGCAGAGAGACAGAGCGTGACGGAGGGAAGATGAGGGGAAAGATTTTCATGTATTTCAATGTTAAGGGTCTTTGGTCTGCCGCCGACACCGTGAAAGAATGAGAATCTGGAATAAGAGCAGGAGATCAATACCCACCCAACTGCTTCCCCTCCCCTAGAAGAAGAATTCCGGAGGCTGCAGAAGCCTCCCCACTTTGTTTCTCCGCAAGGAAGCTTCCTTCCTCTCTTCCCTCCTCGACTCTGCTTCAGGTCTGTTCGACTGAGGTAAGGCGCAAATTGTCTCCCTCTGTGTGTGTGTGCGCCATTGCCGATTCTTCTTGTTCCTCCACTAATTGATGATCGTACTACCAAGAAACAAGGAGTAAGGAAACCGACACAGATGGAATAATCACAATTTCAAGGGATGAAACCAAAACAATCGTAGCTGTGTTCTCTCAAGCAGTTCCAAGTTTCCAACTTGACATGATTATTGCCGCTGAGATTGTTAACATCAATATAGTCTGGTCACCGAGTAATTACTTCTTATTTTTTGTAACTCTTGCCTGTGGAAGTTTCCTTCGTTTTCAATTCGCTTCATAGATATCCAATTTAAGGAAAGTGGTAGCGGTGAATTGGGGGTCAAAATCAGAGGATTAGAAGGATCATTTGCTTAACACTGATAATTAGCGCAGAGCTCTTCCGCCATGGGAGGACAAATTAATATTTTATTTCAGAAGCCGGTTTTGCTTGTGTATGACCAACAGGAATTGCTGTATATCACCTTTCCCCTTTCAGTCTTCTTTTCCTTTTCATTTTAAATGATTCATTTTCGTTTGATAATGGCAGCTAAGATCACAAGTTGGGCAGATCATGAAGCCTTGAGTGTAGAGAGAGAAAGAGAGAATGGAGGATTTGGAGAGAGGTGAGGATGCAGGGAAGAAGTGCAGGATCTGCCACCTGAGCCTTCTGGAAGTAGGAGGGGGAGCGGGTGATGGACATGGTGGTGCAAAATATCAGGAGGAGGAAGGGGGGACGGCCATGGAGTTGGGATGCAAATGCAAGAACGACCTCGCCTTCGTTCACCAACACTGCGCAGAAGCGTGGTTCAAGATCAAGGGGAACAAGTGAGTCTTCCCCCTTTTCCTTCCCTCTTTCTGCTTTTTCCTTTTGTTTTGGGGCGTTGTCTTCTATCGTTTCTGCTTTTTCCAAGCACCGGTGTCTTTCACAAAGGAGGAGAAAGATAGGCAGAGACGTCATAAGGGCAAGTAAATGTAAATTACTCGTACATTTGTTCCGGAGCTGGGAGGCAGGACGCAGTTTTTTTTCCCCAAAAATAAAAAATAAAATTCTTCTTTTTATATTAAAATAATCTTTCTTAAAATATTTCAAAGAATTAAAAATTAATAAAATGATGTTAAAATAGTACCCATGTGGGACTACATGTGTGTCAGCATGTGCTGCCATGTTTTCATAGACGTGTTGACAATGGATTTGCCATGGACAGAGAGTGGCGACACAGGGAAAGATTACAGGACAGCTAAATACAGACACTAAACAGAGGAGAAATCACAACAAAATTAAAATTTGATAGATGAAATCTGACGAAACCTTTAAACCAATTAATTTTACGTAAAAACAAAACCCTCGGCCACCATGGCCAAGGGTTTTATAAGAAAATCTGAACCCTCAGCTGCCATTGTCGAGGGTTAGAGAGAGAGACATGGAGTTGAGAGAGAAAGATGATGGAAGACCTCTCGTTGGTCTGCTTGCCATCGTCGCCTTCAACATTGGCTGCTCTCTTCTTTCTACATGATTTTGTTGCTGCCACGCACCAAACTAGTGTCTTCTTCGGTGGGCAATTCCATACGGTGCCACTTCGGCCACGTCGTCCTCAAATCAATTCCTTTGCATACCATCCGGATAGCATCTTTGAGAATCGAACCGAGAATGTACTCCACATAGTCCCACCGTCTGTGCTTGAGCGAGAAAGATCCCAAGAGTAAACAGGAGAGTGCACCAAACAAAGCGGTTTCCAAACCTAGGTTTTAAAAAGCAAGGATCTAAAATCCGCTTCGGATCTAAGATTCCAGAGGCAATCAAACACAGCTCAAGGGAATGACTAAATCTCTCATAGAATCTCCTATAAAATGCAAGGATCAAATTAGTCCATATATATGTGTGTGTGTGCAATATTGTTTTTTTAGTTATATAAATAGATTTGAATTAGCCAATAGACGAGGATGCATCTCTAAACACCATAACAAAAACAAAAACAAAAACAAAAACGAATGTTTAATTACAGCATTGATGGCAATGTGCAACCTTTAGTTTTACTTAATTAGAAACATATGAGATTTACATTTGACGAACTGAGCATTCTGAATTTTGTGCACCACTTGAGAGCTTTTGGTTGCATCATTGCCTGGCCACCAATTCTTTGCCTTTAGTATCGAACCCTATTGAAGTTGGCATGTGACAGTGAATTTGAAAAAACTCCCTCAACTGAGTTGCTGTGGCGTGGTTATGGCAATTTAAACTTTGAAAAGTGGTTCATGGTCTTCATCCTGTGGCGAAGCGACGTAAGAACTTGTGTGGGCAATTGCTGCCCAAACCAGCCCCACAAAATACCTTTATTTTTGCATTGCTGCCTTCAAATATTTGACTGCTTATATATGTTGGTGCCCCTCCAAGTATGAAACTTTTGGATTAATGCCGTCATAGTCAAAATTTCTGGCTCTGCCACTGTCTTGATCTACCATGCATCTTCAAGAACCTTTGTCGCCGGCTTAATAGGCATTATCATTGTGGTTTGGAGCCACACAGAATCAGGTTTTGGCTTTTCTGTTGTACTATATTGAAATATATGTGGGGGAATTATGATTGTTTCTGGGACATGTGAATGTTTGCTGAGACTGCAGCCATGAACATAGCTGATTATGTTGGAGCATATTATATTTCCAGACTGATTACATAGGGAACTTGGTTTTGCAAGAATACAAATAGAAGTATCTTTGGCTTTTCTCCTATGTCTGAGGTTGAACTTATGTGAAATTGTGGCAGGGTCATAGAACAATCCAATGAATATATGAAGTGACAATGCTTGCTCTTGGTGTGGCAAAACAATACACTTTGCAGCTCATTTTAGCCCCCACCAGGTTTCGAAGGCGCTAATAGTGAACGCAAGAAGCTTTATAAGCGTTTAACCTTACAAAATTTGGATCTCTAAGAAAAAAACAGCAGTCTTCGGAGACAAAAAAAGCATTTTGAAATATCAAGAGTTTCATTGAAAGAGCTGCCCTCACCTCTATGACTGATGCTGCTAGACATAATGATGCCAAATATGAATGGGGAAAGGGTGAAAACCCAGCACCTTAAATAAGGAAGCAAAGCAAGGGATTATCAAAAAGAGTGTGGCCCTAGACCTAAGGAACTTGACCTGACCCATTAACGATTGAGTTCAAGAGGGAAGAAGAACACCTTCCCATCATTAGCTTTGGAGGCATATGGTGGGGGAACCGAGGAGGTGCTTACCCAAAGAAAGTCTCTCCTGGAACATGAAGGAGTTGGGGGTAAAGCAGTACAAAAATGAGCTGCAAATGGTCATCAATTCTAGGAGACCTGGGATTGCTATTATTATCGACATTTGACTCATTAGTGGTTGAATTAAAAAGTTAGTAAGAGACCCCAAATCATGAAATAATACCTAGATGGAGCACTGAAGAAATTTGGGCAGAGATCATTGGAATATGATTGAAGTATCGCTCTTAAATTTCAAAATATCATTGATGTGACCTCTTTTACTATTGTCTAAGTCTATATTTCATGCTCAGAGAATGTCAGCTGCAGAGCTCACTGATTTCATTTTCTCCCAATAATTTCCTTTGGTTTGTGTAAATGTTAAGAATGAGCAGAAGTCATTTTGCCTCTGCATAGGATGCTCAGCCTTCTTAAGATTTATCAACTACAATGAGCTTACTGAGATAAAGGGCTGATTGGCCCAATTCACTTGGTCAAACTTACAATTGGGGTATCATAATGTAAGGAGTAGGTTAGATAACTATCTTGCCAATAAGAGGTGGCTTTGACGCTTCTGCTGATGCAATGCCCAATCTTCCACTGGGTTGTGACATCAAATCACAATGCTATCATTGTTCTAATCCATGTATATGAGAGGTGATCTTCTATGTAAACTAATTTATAAATTGTTCAAAATTTCATCTCATTTTTATTGGGCTCAAGAGAAATTATCAAAGATTGTTGGGACTATTGGGTTGAGGGTTGTAACTGACTGGTAAACTAGAGGCTATGGATAATAGGCTAAAGTAATAGAGATGGCAAGGGTTGGTGGTGGGGGAGGCCCGGGGGTGATGGGAGCACCTTAATGACCAGATTTGCTTGACTATCTCCAAGTTGGAATATATTCAGGTTGAATTAGATGTAGGATCTAGCAATTTCGCCAGAAAGTAATGGCAAAGCAAGCTTAATCTTCTCTTTAAACCTAAAAAAATTTGATGAGGCAGAAAACTCAGATCAAATGAAGGGTATTCCAACACCAAGTTCTTCTTTGAAACTGCCAATGGAAGACATAAAAATAAAATTGAGGGTGTAAGGGTATTGCCTTGATCATGTAGGCACATGAATTCCTTCAAGCTTGCACCAAGTATTGTGGGTCCCTATATAATCAAGGGTGTGCAAGTGGCCAACTTTCCTCATAATGCAGTGCTGACCCATTGTCACATGGGAGGAAATTACTTTCTCCCCTCACATATAATTGTCGAAGAGATCTATTGGGCAGTTATGAAACATCACATGGATTCTTCTCCAGGGTTGAAAGGGTCCCCCAAAAGATTCTTCCAAGACAACTAGGGGCAGGTAGAAGGTGAAGTTAGTAAAGCACTACCACATTTGAAAGAGCGTGCTTCTCCATGGGTTTTCCATGTTTTTTCCTTTTTTTCTCTGTTTTTTACTGTTACATTTCTTTTCTAAGCATTTACAAATGTAATTGATTCTGTAGGCGATAATTTGGGACACTTATAAGGGTTGATCAATCCAGATGTAATCATTCCATCCTTCAACCATTTCTTTACCTAATGCTCCAAGAAGCTTACAAAAAAGTCTTCCTCATGTCTCATATGAGTTTCTAGAGATTGCCGTATAGAAATAGTATGCCCTTAAGAATTCTTCAATATAGTTCCAATTTGTCAGGCTAAGTTGTTCTAGTCAACAAACTGCTTCCTTTTGGGTTTCTTCCATACCTACATTAGGGCTGGTTCTTATTAAGACCATTTGGATTCTAAAATTATAGGGATTTATTCCGATTGTTATGTCATTTTCGAGTTCTTTAGGGATGCATTTTTTGTATGCTTCCCGTTGGGATGTAGCAAATTCTCCTAAATGGGTTTTTAGATATGCTATCATTTCTGTTACATCTTTATGTCCATGATTTGCCTTTAGATAGTCTTTTATCATGATTGCACTCTACCGGTCGATATCTTGTGGCCAAAGTTGTGATCATCTGCTGCCATGTTTAAAATTCTTCCTTGATTTTTAGGTTTGTTCGTCTTGAACAAATATTTATTATTTAATTTGGACATGTTAGGTTCAGCTGTTTTAAGATTTAACTTATCATTTTCTTGATAAGTTCATCATACTTTAGAGCAGCTTTTGATTCACCGAGTAACTTTTAATAATTTATCATATTTTATTTATATATCTTCTTGTTTTTAAGAACTTGACATAGTAAACTGATTACTAAATTGAACAATTTTGGGTACTCCTTATCTAATTGAGAAGCACCTTCATATTTTGTATATTTAAATGTAGTTTTGATTCCATTTATTTGTAACTTTTTATTTGTTGGTTCTATTAATAGTAAATCTTCTTCCATTAGGTTAACACTATATTTTCAAGATTTTTAGTCATGTCTTCTAATTGATTTCATCAAACTTTTCTGAAAGTTTGTTTATAACTATATATACTGTTGTGTTTAGAGTAAATGTCTGGTGTTTAACTAAATGTTTTTTCTTCTATCATAGGAATTCTATTCTTTGAATGTTTTGGTTAGATCATTCATTTGAGACCTTTGGTAATCCAAGTTTGAACTTAGAACTTTTAATAATTGGTTTCGTGACTATATAGAACATACTAAGGAGTCTAACATTATCCGATTAGATTTTTCTTTTTGTTCTAAGAGTTTTCCTAGAGCAATAATAAGATCTACCATTGTATTTAATTGTTTATCTTGACCATGTACTTAATGGTGATAATTATTATCAAAATGACACAAATGACTAAAATTATTAAGGTAGAGAATATATGATTTTTTAGGTAAGCTCAGATGCAAGTAATAAAGTATTTCCATCTTTTGTTATCCTTAATTTATCTTCTGGAGGCATTTAGAAATATACAAATTGCCTTGATTGTATTTCTTCTAAGTCCTTCAATGATTGACCCTCATCTTCGGATGATGTTTTGCATCGAAGTTCATAGGTGATGAACCTAATGAATTTTTGTCAAGACAGTTGTATCTTTCTAAATGCCTCTAGAAGATAAATTAAGTATAACGAGAGATGAAAAGACTTAATTACTTGAATATAAGCTTACCTAAAAAAGTCATATACTGTCTGCTTTAATAATTTTAGTCATTTGTGTCATTTTGATAATAATAATCACCATGAAGGACATGGTCGAGATAAACAATTAAATACAATGACAGATCTTATCATTGTTCAAGGAGAGCTCTTAGAACAAAAAGAAAAAACTAATCGGATAATGTTAGACTCCATAGTATGTTCTATATAGTCACAAAACAAATTATTAAAAGTTCTAAGTTTGAACTTAGATTACGAAAGGTCTCAAATAAATGATCTAACTAAAACATTCAACAATATTGGAGGAATACTGCGACAGAAGAAGAAAGATTTAATTAAACATCAGACATTCAGTCTAAACACAACACTATTATAGTTTTAAACAAACTTAACAAAAAAGTTTGATGAAATCAATCTTATCTTCAATAAATTAGAAGACATGTTTAGAATTCTTGAAACTATAATGTTAAGCTCATGGAAGCAGATTTAGTACTTATAGAACCAATTAATACAAAATTACAAATAAATGGAATCCAAACTACATCTGAATATATGAAATATGAAGGTTCTTCTCAATCAGATAAGTACGCAAAATTGTTCAATTTAGTAATCGGTTTTCTATGTCAAGTTTTTAAAAGATCAAAAGACATATAAACAAAATATGATAAACTATTAAAAGAACTCTATGAACCAAAATCTGCTCCCAAGTATGATGAACTTGTCAAGAAAATTAACAAATTAAATCTTAAAACACCTGAACCTAACATGTCAAAATTAAGTAATAAATATTTCTTCATAAAACGAAAAGATGAAAAAACAAAAAAAATCAAAAAATTCTTTTCCCTAAAGAATTAGAACTCAAATTAGATAATATCTACAACTTGTAGAATTGGAAGGCCATTTAAACGATTCTAGACAAATAGATATGAATCAAGAAATTAATTATTTAGATACCAATAATAATGTTACAGTAAAAACTCTTATGAATGAAGAAATATATAAAGAGGATACAATTTCAGAAATAAATTCCTTAGTTAAAATTTCAGTTCAAAACTATATGGAATTTCATGCAGAAAACAGTAAGCCACCCTTTTTTGAAGTAATCATGGAAGATAAGAATTATGGTTACCCCCAAGACAACCATACTCTGAAATAGAAGATATTCATAAAGACTATAAACCTAGAGGAAAACCATACCCTTTAGAAGTATCAGGTAATCGTAAACTTCAAACAGCCATTTTGGAATATTTGAAGAACATGTTAATTTAAATATATCTTCCACCACAAGTCGTTCGATGACAAAAGGAACTGTCAAGTGTTTTTCCCTTACAACTTTTAGACTTGTCTCTTAACACACATTTCTTATGAGCAACTACATATCAATCCCGAGCACCACCAGTCTACAGCCAAAGCTTTTCTTTTCTTGTCCGTATATAGTCCTTTACTTTCACATAAGACAAGGAGAGGGATTAGTCTTCCGACTTAGTTCGTAGGCCTTCAACAAGAAGGCAAACATCCTATTTATTAAGCATTAAACCTCTTTCAACATGAAACTAGCTTTAAGTCACACCGCTTATCCACGTCCTCATAGACCCAAAAGGCACATGTTCATCAATAGTTACCAATCAGTTCAGTTCTGCGACCAAGGTGAGATACTTTTAGAACCATGCTGAAACTGCCTGCGGTCCATACTTAATTTTCTTGCCCCAAGAAGGCTATATGACTGAAATTTTGCAGCATCCAAAAGGCCATCTTATAGGGCTTTTACTTCTGCTCTCTTACCTAGATGTTGCTGGATCGTGAAAAATTGACAAGTTGCCACCACAACAAAGATTCATGGTGCTTTTAAAAAAGATTTATGCTACAAGAAGCCTACTTTAATAATGAAAATGAGTTTTTTTTAAGCCATAATCTTTGTATTCATTTTGAAAATTCTATGGTTAGAGGAAAAAGAAGGGGGGTCACCAATTAGTTTGAAATCTAACTAAACTTACTTTATAGCAGTCCAAGTTTGTTATGCGATGATCTAGGATCCACGGTGATCTAGGTCAGACCTCAAAACCACATATCTGAGATCCGTGCTAATATCATATCACCTAATATCATATCACCATGGATCTCAAATGCATTGGTAGTCAAACACAACCTTAGGTGGTCCACATCCTCTAAAGACTCTGTGTTAGAATTTTGCAAGGGCTATTGTCACGTACTAATACACTCTATCTCTGAACAGTAAAAAGGTCTCGAAATATACTCTGTGAACCCAGGGGGCGGGCACAGGGAAGGGGGGCAGTGGCCTCTCTTAGAGGTGGTGGAATGAACCACTCACCCTTATAAAAAAAAAAGAAAAAAAAAAAGACAAACACACACACACACACACAACTTAATATTTAGGGGCAGGGCAAGAACTTTTTTATTAAGGGGCACTCATTCAAAAAAGATTATTAGACATGATAAAATGATTAAGGGGCATTGAACACATAATTAAGGGGCACATAGTATATAAATGAAAAAACTGTTGGACATCAACAATTCAAATTTTTTTAAAAAAAAAACGTAGAGGCTGTGTGGGCAATTGCCCACGTATCCCCACATGTGGCTTCTCCCCTGCTAATGTTTTCTCTATACTGCGGCCCAACACCACTAAGGTTTTAATCATTTCTTTTTTCTGGCTCTTGCCTCCTTTCAACATAATTCACAAGTGCATTATGCAATAGCAAGAGCCCCATGGAAAGGCTTACCTATAAAACTCAATGGATTTGCAGTGTGTGTGAGATATGTGGATCCACAGCTAGAAATATGGTCACGATCAGTGAAGAGACGGAGGTTATTGCCAACGCAAGTGTTGCCACCGACGGCACATCAGCTCCTGGTCCAGACCCAGTTCCGGCGCCACCAGATGATGCAAGACCATTTTGGGCAGGGCATAAGGTTCTCAACTTCTTGCTTGCTTGTATGGTCTTTGCTTTCATAGTTTCTTGGGTATTCCATTTCAGTCTTCCGAATTAATTTATTTACCGGCTTTGGTTTTCAACTTGTAATTATCTTGGTCTTTCTATTCAGTTCCAATCTTGAAAGATTGATGAGTTGTGGCATATGATTCCAAGTCTCATACAAAATGTCAGCGATATGTCTGACAAGCTAACCTAAAAGTTTCAGTTATTCTTAACTGCTAAATAATAAATATACATACTTACGGGTGTAATATCCACTTTTATATATATACTATAAAAAAAATCCAAGAAAACAAACTACAATGACAGTTTCCAGCATTCTGGAGCTCATTAAAGGTAACAATCTTTCCAATCTGGATCTGTGCATATGGAAGGAAAGAGAGGATTCCGATATTCTCTCCTCTCTCTCTCTCTCTCTCTCTCTCTCTCATGTTGAGGTGAAGCGGAAATCCAGATCCAACTTGCTTGTGGTCTCACGTAATGTAGACTTAGGACAACTAACAGTATCGGTGAAGCTGTTTGTCATCCATTTGGAGGTTTTGACTAAAACAATGCACATTTTATTGAATTTCACCTTTCCACGAATGAACCAACATTCAATCTTAATACTTTTGGTTTCCTGGGAGCATAGCATAGCTGGTCGGACTGGCGAGCTGGTGAAAATTAGGTCGCTAGTTCGATTCTCATGAACACTACTCTTATGGACTGCAAATAGTATATACACAAAGCTCTAGTTAATGGGTGTACTGTTTTTTTCTTGGAAAACCAAATCTATAGGGGCACCAGATTCTCACAACGCATCTTTCTTTTCAGCTAAACTAGAAGAACTTTGATGACTGTAATGCATAAACCTTAGAAACAGAATTCAAACGACATAGAGCAGTACATTCATGCAGCCAACATCAATTACTAAACTAAGTAATACCTAAACAAATCAAACAATGACCAATCTGAAGCAAAACAATGAAAGAAGAAAATGTATCCACTAAAAGGGCATGGTCCTATTAATCTAAAACTGAAAACAACCTAACTTTAAAGGTAAGTACACATTCAATCATATAATTATGCAACTATCACATGCAAGTTAAAGCATGGTGGGAGAGGCATCCCAAGGCACCAAAAGCAGGTGTTGTACCCTAAGAGATGAGGGATTGGGTGAGGAATTTGGCCGATGAGAAGAATAAGGAAGAAGTGAGTGTATATCTTCCTTGGATCGCAGTTGATCATTCGATTTTTTGCTCGAATCCGATATTTTCACAATGTCAATGTGTTCTACAGGTTTCGATTTTTTTTTTCAATGGACGGGCATTCGAAGAAATCGAATGAGCACTTCCACATTCTATGAAGCTCAATGCAACTCACGCACACAGAAAGAAAATGTGCAGACAATAGGTATGACACTATCCCACATCACGCAAGTGGTAAGTGATGAGGAGACAATAGGTATGACACTATCCCACATCACGCAAGTGGTAAGTGATGAGGATCTTCATAGTTCACACACTCAAGCATACATTATCGCTCATATGATCGTAGACACTATTGTTACTTAGGGCGCTCACATAGTATCGCTCCTATTATCGCCATAGTTTCACACACTGCATCACAACTTTATCCTGCAATGCATTGCAAACCACGGTCTTGTGTTAGGCATTGTATCACACTTTTCTAGTATGTACAATTTTAATCATTGATGCTCACACATTGCATATGAACGAATAATATGATTAGACAATAGAAGAATATGAATATGATGGGGAGAACTAGTGTTTATTGCCTATAGCCGAATGTCCACAAGAAAACCTATTGTCCAGCAATTATTCCCATGAATTGATGAACGATAATGCTGCATATGTATGTGTCAGAACTTATAAACTTTCTACGGTAGGAATGTCGTTTGGTGATGAGTACGACGCTTATATATTTTACAATTCATATGTTTGAAGATATATGTTTAGTGTTAGAAAGTGTAAAAGTGATAAAAATGCACAAGGCATTGTTGTGAGAATGTCATTTATTTATTCGAAGCAAGGTTGGAAGAAACCACATGAAAGTGTAAATAAAAATAAGACTGATACGAAATGTGGTTGTGCAACTAAATTAGTATTGAGAAGGATTTCCAATGAAAAATATTGTCTCTACACATTCACAGATTACCACAATCATCCACTGACACCTTTACACATGGGTCACGAGCTGAGGTCGCATAACAAGATGTCGGCATCCCATTCTGCTGTCACACCCTGACATTTTTATCCCCAAATATTTTTTTTTCGTTAAAAATATAAAACATCGAGGTGCGACGACACAACGATTCGAAAGGAGCTATGCAAATCAAAAGACACTGTGGCAAACATTTTATTATATAATAAATTCAATATATACAAAATTCACTTCATCTTTCTCAATAATACATGATAAAAATGTCTCAAAACAACAACATTGATGTCTAACAAAAACAAAACATTAATGAGACCAGAACATGACATGTCGGCACTACAATAGACCCAAAAATCTTTTTAGTAGCATGTAAGTTTAGCCATATGATCAATCTGTTGCTTTGGGTCCGTCAAAACCTAAAAAGGTAAACAACAGAAGGTTTAGCCTTCGTAGTATAACAACAAACTAGATAAATCTCTAACCCTTCAAGGTAAGGGCTCAAATATAAGATATAATATATTTGAAAAGCATAAACACTACCACATCATGATAGTAGGTAGCCTGAAGTCACATACTTGTCATGATAGTCCCTCATATATTTCGCATGTAGGAACCATTCAATTACCACAATTAACACACTTGATTGTCACATGTACTTCATCGTTCACATTTTTTCATTTACAATCATTTCATTTACATTAGCTTTAGTGAATTGACAATTCCTATGGGTGCAAACATAGGCACCTGTACACCACAGGCGACCTACAATTGGGAGACAACCTCTGTAGGGACCCAAAACGATATGAATCTGTTCATGTTGTAGCGGTAAAGCAATCATCTATAGATGTGTGAATTCTAAGAAAAGTTGTTTAGCTTTCCCTAAAAGACTCAGGTTGGAAAGGTGAGAGTCTAACGCTCCAAGCACACCACACAACGATATCCTGGAGACTTGCACCACATGTGCTCCAAGCATGTGAGACTAGTGGTGAAGGTTGGACATATCCCAAATACATTGTCATAATCGACTGGCCTCACATCAATTATTCTTTCTTACTTATCATTATGAGAACACATTCATAAAATGACTGGCTAGCACATGAGGTAGGTTCACTTCACGAGTGCACTGATACTTCCAAACGCCTCTACACGATGACTACACATATAGTCAATACTCTTAGTTAGCCGTCATAACTTTACGGGTACATCTACCCTTCAAATTCATTTAATTGCATCATGCCCACGACAATGTATACGAAATATATTGCAACATTCACATTATTCAAACATATCAATCACGTTTTACAAAACTTAGCTAAACCACAGAGAGTAGTATCGATTCGTAATTGGCTTGTAGTTGTCCTACGCAATTATCATTCAAGGATGCTTTCTAATGTAAAATCGAGATCGAAGAGATACTTGACTCGATACCACACTTAATCTGCCCTAAGCTGTTATAAGTGCTAGCATGTACATGCAATTGCGTAGTAACTTTAAAAACAAAACCAATTTCATAATAATTCAATCACATGCATACATTCATTCAATCCCAATTCAATCATAAGATCCAACGATTCTGAAAGACATACATTCTAAAGTTGGCCCCTGCCTGAAACGCCGTCATGCCTGTCGCGCGTCACCAAAATACCCAAAATGCTTCACATGATTATTTTTGCAGGTACACTGGGTGAACTAGCTGATAGTGCTGACATTCCATTTAAGAAGGCTTATAATTATTTACGTGAAAGTCGATGGTGGTTAGAAGAATGTTCTATTCATACCCATAGATTATAAAAACCACTTAAATGAGAGCATAATTCATGAAGGATGGTGAATTAAAAGGCAAATTTGATTACTTGGATACAACATCAAGCAAACACACATGTTTTTCAGCAGTGCAAATAAATCAATATGCCACACGTACCTTTTGAGCTTACTCAAAACTAAGGGTAAATTATAAATGCTGCAATGTTGCTTTTATTTTTAACACAACCATTAAGATCAATACGGAATTGGTCCTTTGCTTAGGTTGTAGGGGTGAACCACCATTTTCAAAGTTGTGTTTACAATGGTGCATTTTTTGTATGATCAGACCATAAAGACATTTGAGTAGTTGTTTAATGATTTCACTAAAACCATGAATGACAAGCACCCTAAAGCTGTGCTTACATGTGACGACAATGCAATAGCAGCAGCAATGCCTTACGTGTGGCCAGAGGAACATTATTATGGCATGTTTTCCAAAACCAACATAGAAAATATGCCACATGTTGAATTGAAAGACTGACTTCAAGAAGTGTTTTGCATAATGTGCACTTAAGTGTGAAGACGGTGCATGAGAACAAATGATTCATTTCCATGACCATGAAGAGAATGTTTTGTCTTAAAATGTTGTATGAAGACAAAGAAAAGTGGGCATCGGCATATGGAAAACAATAGTTTTGTGCAAGCATGACAAGCACGCAAGACTTGAGACCATGCTTGTTGTACTCAAAAGCAAGTCTATTCTTCTAACCTAGGAGTAGGTAGAAGAAAGCTCTCAGCTGAGTGGTGGAGTTCCGTTCTACAAACCCAGAAAAGAAGAGGATAGCATTCATGTGACTGGATAGATCAAGTCGGTTGCATAATCAGGGATCTGTTATAAATTTCCAAAATGCATAATAACTGTTTTATTTTCTACATGTTTAGCGAGGGATATACGTCATCCCTATGCAGCTGCACGTATACCTGTCTTTAAAATATGAAGTCATCAAATTACGCTCTTGCATTTCCTTCTTCTCTAATACGTTCAGTTCCTCAAAGACGTTTTTCCTACGAAGCCAACGACGCCCTCAAAGTTTTTCTTGTCCAAATTAAAATGCAGAAAGGCTAAACTTGCTTCTCTCGTCTTCACACTTGGCCACTTGAGCCTCCGCACTTCCCGGCGTGATCAACGGAGCAATCACAGCCCTCCGTTTGACCGCAGAGGGAGAAAGATGGACGGAAGTCGTTCCTACCACTCCTACACCGGACGCCGTCCTCATGTTCCTCGATGGCTCTCGCTGTGCTATCGTCATGTGCAAGATGATGACTTGCTTGTAGTCGGTCTTTGGACCCACACTGGGTCCCCGACTCCCCATCCCGGTCTGCGGACCCGGTCTTGTATGCATCAGTGTGGGCTTCCCACCTAAATCGCATTTCCATTCAATCGAATTCATCGTGTACCTGATTTGACATAAGTTGAATCTTTCTTTATGAAATTCGTGGCCCGACCTTTGAAATTGAAACGGGATGCAACTGGAGTAATTATATCGCATCCCTTAGACTTGGATTTGAGTTAAGTCACAAAAACCATATATGTGGAGTAATAAGATTGAGAACCATTTTCTTTTATATGATTTGACTAATGGGTAGGGCGCTGGGGCACTACAACAAAATGGAGGCTGGATGCACACACCCATTAGTTTAGCACCAATGTGGTTATAATGCAGGATTCTATATAGGGGCCGAGATAGAAATTTTTCATGAATTAAAGTTTCTAAATTTTAACTAGAGCCAAAAATATCATTTTTCAAAATTTTCATATAAAAGAAGTGATTTTTTTAATTTATAAGTAAATTAAAAAAAATTGAGGTGGGGCCAAAACCCATGCGAAACCTACCTTGGCTCCGCCCCCGACTCTATACATTAACTAATAAAAAAAGAATTCTTCTTATGAAGACAAAAAAAGGAAATGTAGTGAAAAAAAATATAAGTTAAAAAAAGACATTTCTTTCTCAAAATTTCTCAATTCCCCTTTTCTTTGTTTAGGGTGCATGTTTGTGGCGTGCAACTCAATCACCGAATCCATTTGTGCGGAGTTTAGACTCGAGACCTTTAAGTTGAATGACCCGAAGAACTTGATGTCCCGATGGCTTGCTTGGCATAATGGACCAGAGATCTGTTGACCCTATTCTAAAATAAATATAGGTAAATGCATAGTCAAGGAGTCATCGGGAAACAGGTTCTCGCCAATGAACTTTCCGATCATTGTGTTCTAACAACGACGACTTTTCTTTACGACCTTTGAAATCGTTCTACATGTTGTGCAAAAATTTATGCGCATATATCGGACTTCGCAAATCGTTTCCACAAGCTGAGATTTATTAAATATCTATTCTTATCAAAGTTCGATAAACAAAAAAGGGAACGAAAAAATAATTACAAAATACGAAGATTTTTAAATGCTTCACAGCACATGGAAGAATTATATATATATATATATATATATCCAATCATTTTGTTTCTATATTTTGGAATGCTAAAAACTGTTGCAAATAATGCATTGCATAGCTACAAGCTGTAGCCAATGAATTATTGCTGCAATAATGCATCATTTGTGCCAATTTTTGAGCATCACAACAGTAAAAACACTCATCCTACAATGGACATTGGCGTTATATATATATATATATATATATATATATATATAGAGAGAGAGAGAGAGAGAGAGAGAGAGAGAGAGAGTGAGAAGGAGAGAGAGAGAACACAAGGCTTTAGTTGTTTGGTCAACCTGTTCATCGCAATCTCAATGCACTCGAGCTATCAGTTCGACAAAATGTAGAAGCTAAAATGAATAAAAAACGTGGTACACCAAAGTAGTGTAAACAAACCCCAATCGTCTTCCTTGTTTCGCTTTCTCAACGGCCCCGGCCCCAACCTTAGACAACTGCGCTAATAACGGTGAGCATCAACCTTTTTAGGGTCAACTATCTATCAAATAACGACCAACCTAGCGTGAGCGAGCACAGTACAAACTTCCCATAACCTACGTTGCCTTACAAACGTCCATCAAAGTAGTCCATGCGTCATGCGAAAAGTATATTGCAACATTCCTTTCATTAAACGCCCTTTGAAATATGAGAAGCATATAGAAAAGCTACATTTACTAGAGGCTTCAGATTAACTTCAGTTATGACTTATGAGCAAAGTAAAGAAGAGAGAGAGAGAGGTACGGGTGAAAAAAAGGAGATAAGAATCAGTTCACTTGGTCTCTACTAGTGGTGGAACAAAAAAATTTTCATATGGGAGGCAAATTTTCTAAATTTTGACAAGGACCGAAATATCATTTTTCAAAATTTTTATACAAAAGAAGTGAAATTTTTAAAGATTTACATGTAAATTTTTCTTTTTTTATTTTGAGGTGAGCCCTACCTTGCCTCCTTCCCTGGCCTCCAGGGGTGATATTTCTAATCCCAACATCAACACTCCTCAATTTCATTAGAGGGATTTGCCCCAAGGTCTTTCTTTGTCAACATAAAAGCTATTCATGCAGAACTTTTTTTTGGATCTACGTAAGGCCCTCGGGTTTGGGCGCAGTGGGCTATACCGATGCCTCCGAGTTCATCAAGGGAGTTTTATAGGATATGGTCATGGGCGAAGGCAAACTAAAAGCAGTAGCGCTGAGGTCTCCCTGAGCTGCTGGTCAAGGCCCTTATAAGAGTGAGCCAACTTGGGCTGGGTAGGACCACGTTGAATTTGCCTTTTCACCAGACTGGTTGGGTGTAGGGGTGGAGCCAAGGGGCCGCCGCATGGGCCCTGGCTCCACCTCATAATTTAAAAAAAAAAAATTACATGGAAATTTTAGAAAATTTTACTTGTTTTATGTAAAAATTTTGAAAATTTTATATTTCAACCTTTGTCAGAATTTAGAGACTTTAATTTGGCTCTCTTCGTGAACAATTTCTGACTCTACTCCTGCCAAGATGGGCTGTGCAAGGCTCACCAGGGAGAAACTGAGATTTAATAGTTCGCTAGGATATATTGGTAAATGAGGGTGTGCCAGTTGGCCGTTGAAGTAAGTGCTAATGCTGCTCTGCGACCTACCAAGTGATAGCCACCAACCAAAGTCATAAATGGCCGGCCAAGAACATTTCCGATGCTCTCGAAGAATGTCTACCAAAGTAGACTTTACCTTTCACTTTTACCGAGCGAGTGACGGTATTTGTAGTATAGTAGCAAGACAACAATATTGTCTGTAGTAACTCGTTATGTTGTCATTTCATTTAAGTTTGTCAATCAGTGACTTCTGCACTATTTAAATTAATCTTGCCAAAATGTCTTTAATATTGTGTTGTTGGGACATTGACAGGAGCAAAAGCGGAGCAAGATTTTTTTTGTCATTGGGCAGTGGTACGAAAGCCAGCCAGAATTTTTTTTTTCTATGAAGCACTAAGTATATAGTGGTTAACAAATTTTTAATTAATCTGGAAGCAGTAACCCAGGTCTCGTAGAGTAGCCCCATCTAACTGGAGCTTGAACTCGATGAAACATAACATACGGCCCATGGTAACCCACGTATGTCCGGCCCTAAACACAAGTTAAATAATTAAGAAGCACAATACATATGAATAAATGAATTATAGAAAACCACTACTATGAAAATAACTAACATTTGTGTGGCTGTGTGGGCATTTGATTGTGATTCCTGCCACCAATCACCATGAATGTTGAATGTTGATGACGGAGAATATTTCAGAAAAAAATGGAATTGATAGTTTTTTCCCTTTTTGATGTGGGTTTGCAAGGCCTTCTTAGTAAGACACGTTTCTGTCAAAAAAAAGACCATCGTTTGCTTGCATATAAGGTCATCTCCGACTTGGGTTCTTTGAAGAAATCGACAAAGAGTTACCGGTCGTGGGGGTAAGAGCATGTAAGGAATTCACTAAATATACGTTAAACGAGAAAGTGGCATGTACAAAACCTAACGGGAATATTTTTCCAGGTCAACACCTGGACATTCTAGTCGATATGGTTAGGTCCAACATTGATAGTGCTTTCTAAGTAGGGTGTACACTAGTCGAGTCTAACATGACTCAACGGCGGCTCGAGTTTCAGCTTGAGCTCAACTCGTTTAAGCTTTTTACAAACTCTTCATTTTACTTAATCCCTTTCTTCAATTTTAAATATGAAAATTAAAAAAAAAAACATAAGTTATATTAAACGAGCTTAGTTGAGTTTCATCGAGTCGAGTTCATACAACACAAACTCGACTCTTTTATAGGCTTGAGTTTTCAATTAAACTCACTCGAGTCAAGTTTAACGGAATGAATTCAAGTTGAGCTAGAGTTGGATGGACTCTTTGTACATCCCTATCGCAAAAGGAAACCTGTCTCCTACCCTCAATGAATGCCTTTAACCCACTTTGGTCCACGGCCTTTGCTGTAGTAAAAAAGTTGGGGCTCAAAACAAATTAAATTTTTATTTATTTTTACATAAATGTCTCAAAATTATTTACTTACCCATTGAAAAAGGAGAATTTTTAAAACAGTGCCATGGCCAAAAAATTTCTACTTCCTCCACTCAAGCCGCCCGTCCCTGAAGTTCAATTCTAAGAACACTCAATTTTGAACTACTCCATGCAAAATTTTCCGCCTTCCCTTTTTTTTGTCTAAAGCGTCGGCTAATGGCCTTTGAAGTCGTTCCAAGGACACGTTAACCAAGCAATCTTCTGGTCATTAAGTTGGAAAAACTGACATTTCATATTCCCAACTTGTTTGTTTGCATATATATGGTCAAATCTTTCTCAATGTAGGAGGAACCGATTTTGTACTGTTACGGACTTGACCATGTTAAGTCCATGTCTTGACGTGATCACCGTCACTTCTTTAATGTAAAGGAAACGTCATGATAAAGGCCCTTGATGCACTGTGTCTCTCATCAAAACAAGCATGGTTTTGCCACCACTGACCATGAATCGATCCGGTTAATTAGAAATATTTATACCGAAATAATACAGGACCGATTAATCCAAACCGTGGAACATGGTAATACAGCTAGCGTAATGGTTATGCAATCTCAATATCCCATAGAAGTATAGTATTCATTTATGCTTCTCATTTTTATATCATTATTTCAATAGAGGTTTTACGCTTCCGATTGTTGAATATGCTACTATCAAACAAAGCCTAGCTACGTCTGCCAGTGTCCTCTAAAACATGAATGAGCTAGTTACCGCAATACCTTTTTTTTTTTCACTTTTATTGGTTTACTGAAAAAACTAATATTAAAAAAAATAAAAACAAAAATGCATGTTTCCCAAACAAGGGAAGTTTGCTTGACAAATGTCAGCGCTAGCACTAGTAAAGTAAAGTTATAGCAAGTGATAAGCAAGAGGTGAAAGCCAACCCCCTTTTCTCCTCTGCCCTTAAGTTCTTAGATTCAAACAGATTAAACCTTGCCTATGATGTCGGAGATTTTAAAACCTTAGGTTTTAAAAGCTCATGGTTGATGTACTTCCTTAGCCTTCTCTCTCTCTCTCTCTCCCTTTGTGTGCTCCTCTTTGACATCCATGGATTTAGCACTTCTTCATCTGCGCTTCTTAAATGTACAATTTGATAAACCTCACATTTATGCAGCAAATTTGATATTCAAAGGTAATCAAAATCAACGTAAAGGTCCAAAGCTGCTTTGTCATGACCTAGGTAGTCTTAAGGTACATCCCTTAACTTGAGTGTTGCACATGCCACTGTTTGTAGTCCACCAAAATACTATCTATACAAATCAAATTGAGAATACATTATATGTGTGTCCGTCAAACCTACCATCTATGTCTCAAAAGATGTGAAGTTAAAACAATATAAGAAAATTAGAAACTGGATGATTCCCTTTGAGTTTATGGCCAAAAAAATGAATAATTAGGCTCCTAAATAAAAATTTCTCAAACCCTTAAAGCCAGAAACAAAAAGGCAGAGAGACAAAAAGGGTCTAGGCATTCTGGTCAAATAATCAACCGTTCCAGAAGTTTGGAACACACATAAATTCAATGCCAAACTCTAAGAATTTTTGACGTTCCTCCAAAATCAGTTGAAGAATTATTCTTTGATACGTAAAAGTTGAAGGGGGGGACTTGCCCTAACTTTTTTCTCTATAAATAGGCCCCTCCGAGTCCCCACTCCCCAGCTAACAGCGCCACCAGTGTTTTGGCCTTTCAACAGAATCCCACCTGTTCTTTACAACTTCTCCCCAAGAGTCCACCGCCATGGCTTCGTTTTCCTCTTCTTCCTCCTATTACGCTTTGTCGACATGGAGTTGCCTGGTTGGGCTCCTTGTGCTGGTGGCAGCTCACCATGTAGATGGTAAGAAATGCGAAGCCCTTTTTTTTCATATAGAAAACTAAGCATATAGATATGCACATGCATACCCCCACATGATATTTCTTTGGAAGGGAATTTTATTGGTTCAGTAACAATAGTTTGGAAGAGTGCATTATTGCTTATGCTTAGACACTTTATATTTTCTTTTACCGTTATAACTTATAAGTTTGATGATCACACTAGAAATGTAAGTCACATGGGTACTCCGGTAAGTTCCATGTACCCATGCCGTTGTCTTCATACATAAAGTGGGTACTTGAATACATTTGAGTAAAGCTGATCCAAACTACTAAACTTTATTTTATTTTATTTTTTAATTAGTTTTCATTCTATTTATTAGTGTTATTGTTCATTAAGATAGATTGTTTTTATTTTACAGTGTTTGTTTATTTAAATGTTACATTCATTTTTTTTTGTGAAATTTTGCATCTATATTATGTCATATCCCCATGCCTACATTTTTTAAAGTTATTGTGCATATATATCCTTTCCAACTATCTATATATGTGTTCAAATTATTTTACACGTAATTACAATGCTTTTTTTTTTGTTTATATGTATATTTTTGTGTGTACGCTTTGAGAGGGTGATGCAAGAAAACTCATTTCTTCTTTGATGGTGCTTGTCATTTTGTCGTGTATTTAACTTTTATCGTGTATATATATGTATATATATATAAGGTCTTTATTAACATTTTATTTCCGATTTCCGATTCACCGGGATCCAGCCCGTCGCTCTTCCTTTTTTACCGTTATAATTCTTTAAATTCAGCTGAGTAAAAATGAAAGTGAAAGGCCAGCAACGTCCTACTTTTTCAATTTGCAGGGTACGTAGCGTGTCCGAATCTAAACAAGGACACGTGTGCGTTCGCGGTTTCATCATCAGGCAAGCGGTGCGTGCTAGAGAAGCTGTCGCTGGACGGTGGGGAGTCGAACCACGTGTGTCGGACTTCGGAGATAAGAGCAGGAGGATCGAGGGGCTGGATTGAAAGCAACGAATGCATCGACGGTTGTGGTGTGTCCAGGGACACCCTGGGCGTCTCCTCTGATGCGCTCCTCGAGTCCCGGTTCGTGCGCACGCTTTGTTCCCCGCGGTGCTACAAGAGCTGCCCCAACATAGTGGACCTTTTCTTCAACCTTGCAGCTGGGGAAGGTAATCTTTTCGTTCCAAAGAAAAACTCAAACTTAACTAACTACTTTTAAAGCATCCAAAAACTTTTTAAATCTATA
The DNA here is from genome assembly GCF_008831285.2 of Nymphaea colorata. Classification (NCBI taxonomy): domain Eukaryota; kingdom Viridiplantae; phylum Streptophyta; class Magnoliopsida; order Nymphaeales; family Nymphaeaceae; genus Nymphaea; species Nymphaea colorata. The sequence continues at coordinate 12,803,209 of NC_045149.1, read as the reverse complement.
TGATCTCCTCTTCTCATTCGGCACCTCCTACAAATATAGGCAGACCAAATCAAAATTTCTAAATTTCAACACGAACTGAAATATTATTTCTTAAAATTTTATTATACGACAAACAAAATTTTCTAAATAAATATATAAAAAAAAATTTGAAGTAAGACCAGGATCCATGTGGGCCCCCTTCCCTCTGTCCCTAGCTACAAGGAAGGGTTATCGTAATTTTCAAATCTTTTGGGACAAATTAAATTTCTAAATTTTTTAAAATTTAGGAGAGAGGGGGAGGTGTGGGGAAATGTAGGACAGAGGGAAGAGGCACGTGCCAGCCCTTGCATCAGTTCTCTTTTGGCTTTGCCACGAGCTATGAGTTTCTTATTAAGAGGGTCAAACTGTAATTTTGAAATTTTAATAGGAACTGAAATATAATTTTTTAATTTTTTTAATTTTTTTTATAAACTTTCATATAGGATTAAATAAAACACATTGATAACGTCTGACCATAGAACCCATGCATGGTATGAATATGTTTAGTTGGTGGACCACATTTATGAAAACACAGTATCAAACACCCTCGTTGGGTTATTATCTGTCACGCTTGACAAGTTGGAGTCTTAACACTGACAAGCATGAAAAAACGGAAAACGTAGATGTGTGTGAATGTATGTGGGTGCGCACATGTTTATGTGTTTATATGAATTTGTTTCCCCTTACTTCTTTTCTCCTGGACATTGTTGTGGTATATACATAGGTGTTTTCCTGCCGAAGCTGTGTGAGGCACATAAGACCAACGGCCGCCGTGCCGTGGCGGAGATCCGAAGCTCAGGCCAGGCCGCCCCATCTCCGACAGTCGCACCGGTTCATCACCGCAAGCTTGTTGAGGTTGCAGCACCTGCACCTGCTGTGGCCATCCTCCCTTGAGCCTACCTTGGTCAGATGGTCGCATGCACCAGCATGCATTGCTTCTTCCATGTTATACAAGAGCAACGTGTAGTGTAGTGATTTAGCCAATGAAGTCCCTATAGGCGTCCGATCCGGTGGATCATGAGATGGTACTTGTAATAGTCATCAGTAGGCTATTAGCAAAAAAAAAAATGTTATACGTTTTTTTTTTTTTTTCCCTTTTAACAGGGAGTTGATAAAATATTAAAATGAGGAGTCGTGTGCCAGTTTATGTTAATAGTTTGAGACACCATGTCCAATTTAATGCGAGCTTGTCTTTGTTTATGAGTTGTTATACTGGCCAGCAGGTCAGTTTTTTTTAATGTTTACTTAAGTGAAACCATCTTTGACATAAAACCACCAAAAGGGCTATTTTGGTTTGCTTTAGGGCTTAGGTGGGCCTACATTATATTATTCAACTCAAGTATCACACTTACTACCATTGTAGCCACTATTAAAAAAAAACCAGTTTCTTTTGATGCATGAAGAATGTCAATATAAAAATAAGAATATCATCAGTAGATGTTTTATTGATGTTGACATGAAGCCACGCATCACATGAAATGAAACCTTTTCTGATGTTATGCTGCATGTCAGTAAATGTCGGTAATTCTATGGTATAAAACCAAGTCTATACTGAAAAAATATTGCATCAGTAAATCCTTCTTATTTTGACGTTTTATTTTTTGTCAGAAAATCAGCAGCATTTTTGTGACATTTCATCGGCGTCAGTGATTACCAAACATTTATTGACGATACGCTTCCTTCATTGAATACTAACCTATACTGACCAAATATTTGCATCTGTAAATGTTCTTTTTTCTAACACTTAAAGACGTCACTAAATGTTTATGTCAACTTTTTTTTATAGCATATCGAGTATTACGACCTTCCAAATTTGGATACATACAAAACAATACGTAAGCATGAGAACTATTGACATATGACAAGTTCTTCTCCACTTACATCTTTTGATTGGATCGAACATGTTTTCCAATGTGCCTACATCATTTGATTGTATCAAATTTGTTCATCTCAATGGTTACTCGAACAAGCTATGCAACAACAAAGATCCATTGAGCTGCTGAATAGATACATCTGCATGTCAACTGACAATAGTGAAGCAGATGCACACTTATTTGGTGGCTTGAAAATGAAAAGATAAAAAATATCGGATAAGATTGTGGTTGCCTAAGAACAAACCTCATAGCTATATTAGTTAAATCTATTTTCTATATTAACATTGCCCTTCAGCTAGCATTAAGAGCATGTATATGAAGAAACATAAGTAACATGATTAATAGGTTCATTCACAAAAGTTCATAGTATATAAATTACTACATACAATATCATCATCAATTTATGTTGCCCCATGAAATGCCCTCATAGAAGCCACCTGTCATGGAAACTAGAATTTGCAAAATAAAATAGAGTTCAACTTAAAAGAAAAGTAACATACACAACAATGCAAGAGTCGATTCCTAATTAAGTAGGTGTTCAACACCATCAACAATACTAAAACTATAAAATAGTTAAAGACATTGCTAGAGTGCACACATCAAATTTACAATGTACTTGATAGTTTAGTTTCACATTCAAGTTTTCATAAGACACCCAAAAAAGAATGATCCAATGCACATTAGTTGAAACTAAGGGTGCTCAACTCAAACCTGCATAGAAGGGAAAGATATGTCATAAAACTAACAATCTATTATAATAACAAATTAAAGCATGCAAATTGTGTATGACTTAACTAAATGAACCTGATGCTGCGTTATCCAAGATTTGCTGTAGTTCAGACTTCAAAGTTGTCATCTCTTCACACCTCTTCATGATTTTTCCTTTCTAGAATGGATACTTTGTCTCAAGTTTTTCATTGGATTGGACAAGCTCAGTTTTGTTTGGACCAGCATCAGAAAATTGTGAGGCACTAACACCAAGCCCCAGCGTCACTACAAGAATTATGGAATATATCCACACATTAAAAGCAAGCATTGGTATTCGTGTGAACTTTCTTCAATTCAACTTACAAATGTGTTTTTAAATTTACTTTGTTCAACACATATTTAGAATGCGTAAGGAAAAGCGTGGACAACACATATTTTAGCAACAAAATTGCAAATTACGTTAGAAAATATTTGGGTGTAAGCCCACTTTCTAAGTGGTGCTGTGTTAGAAAAGCATAGGGTTATTGGGGCTTTACAAATGCAATTAACAATGTTAGGGAATACCTTTCATTACAATGCATCATATCACTGCATTTCCACACACAGTTTTCTCCCGCGTTAGGGGAACCCCACCCACGAAATTTATAATCTCCTGCTGTTTTTCCATCTTGTTCTCCTTCCTTCTCTCGTGCAAATGTAATTTCTTCTCACACTGGTGATCGCCTCCAGCGTTTGGTGATTGCCTCTAGAAGTTCGACTTTTGGTCGTTCCTAATAAAGCAAAAGAGTAATTGGTAATCGCCTCTAGAAGCTCAAGGTGTAATTTTTCATCTTTTAGCTTTGAGTTGTTGTTTTCCTCTTTCTTTGTGTTTGTTTGTTTGTGCTCCTCTTTCATCTTTGTTTTTCACCTAATGATCCGTAGGAGGTGGAGATTTTTCATCTCTTTCATCGTCTTATTCATCCATTTTTCTCTCTATTTCCTTTTCTCAAAATCTGAAAACATAGAAGTGGCCATCGTTCTCTTTCCTAAGCGACAAAACAGTGGTTCCGAAAGGTAAGCTCTTTTGGACATCATTCATATTGATGATATGCTCTTTCAACTGCATGAGTGGTTTTGGAAGGCAATCAACTCTGCTTGAGTTATCCAATCTATTGTTGTTTTTGTCTTATTTTCTTTAACTGTAACCGGACACATAAAAAAAAGGAACATGAGACATTTAAGAGGTTAATTAATGTAAATAAAAAAGTAAACGAGAGATGCTCACTTCTTACTTTCCCTCTGCAAAACCTAGAAGAAGGGGAAATGTTGGTGCACAGCATGCCTAATAGAAAAAAGAGAGCACATATTCAAAGGTCTTGACTAGCTCCCTATATTAATTGTCTAATGCTGCCAACCTTCAAATCATTCGCCCTCCTTCATTGATTTATAGAGAAAAAGACTTTCAACCAACAAACATTTAGAATTTTCTTCATCGTTTTATACTCTTTTTTTCTTTCATAATTCATTTTTCTCATATATAAGTATAATCTAAGATGTAGTTGAATTTCTCTTTTCTTTTTTCTTTTTTTGCTTTCATTTCTTTCATATGTAATCTTATAGATGAGATCTGTATAGTTTGTTTAATAGAAACCAGCCTTTGAATCACTAGATCCTATAAAACATTTTTTTAAACAAGAGAGAAAGGCTAGCTATAAATGCATGCGTATATCAAAAGTTAAACTTTATAACTCAGCATGCAGAAGTTTAAACATTAACCATCTGAGTAGGAGTCTAATTGGTTATAGAGTTGATGAGATGAGATGAATTATTACGTATGCTGTTATTTTTCTGAAGCAACTATTCCACTGAGTGCCAAGCCCACTGAATGGAGATTAATGAGGTCCATCTTTGGAGACGGTTCACATGTTAATCTTTTTTTTTGGTTAATGTTTTTTTTTTTTGTCTTTGTCAATCACACATCGAATTAACTTAAAACAGGGGAAGAAGAAAAAAAAAGGCTGGTAGGCTTCTCTAGAGTCTTCAACAAGACGAGCAGGGCTTTCATTTGTTGTCGCATCCCTGGCAGCAAGGACAGCTTGGACTTGAACTTTGAGAAGGAAAGAATTGCTGAATCAAGCCTGCTGGGATAGCCACCCACTTTTATTTCAATCACAGTGTTTATAAAACAATTAGCCTCCCATAGAACAGACCTAACATCAAAGCTTACTGCAGAAACTTGACGCTTGTTACTGCACTGGGGAAGGAAAGCATAACACTATGTAGAAATGGGGGCCTTTTATGGCAAACTATTACAGTATCAAAGAAACATACAGTTGGCATGCTTCCCAGCTCCCAAGGAAAAGGCACGTATGGTAGCATATCAGGCCAAAGTCAATAATAGTAAGATGGAGAAATATGATATGCACATTACTTCATGGTTTGGAATTACATGTATCCCTTCACAAGTCTTCTATTCTAAGCTGCAAAGGCGGTTCTGGTGGAAGTTTTGCTGTAATAAATTTCAGAAATTTTTGAGACCCAATGATTCTTGAGCACATCCATCATTTCCAACAAGATTTGTTGGACCTAACCACAACATCAGAGAAATTATCTTGATCGATCTTTTATATCATTCTTAATAACAGCCGTGACTCACAGGCCATGAAGCCATTCACCACTCAGTAAGCTTGCTCAGCATATTGCTGTTCTTTTGAAGGAAACTATCACAACATGTCTGCCATTCCTCCAGTTTTATTACCCTGACAGGTTTCAAAGTATCTTGATGAACAGTCTTAATATGAGCTTCCCATATCTTCCAAATCACAATATTGAAACATAATCTCTAAAATTTCTGATATTTATCTGTTATTAATATGCCTGATATTGCTCATCTTTTATTACCCTGATATAACTCTGTAGTTGCCGCTTCACACCAATTTATCTTCACCAGATGAGAGGATAGCTTGGTAGCTCTCAAAAGTCTTTGAATGTATCTACACTTTTCTAAGAGAACAACTAGTTGTTCTTCTTTAAGCACATGCAATGTGATGTGATCTTATTCAGTTGTAAAAAGAACTTGAAAAAACATGACTTCCCCTGTAAATCAAAGGATGCAGTTATTAGAAAGAGACAAAATAAGCTAGCTAGATGGTACTGAATGTAACAGGCCACAATTGTCAGCTTGTTCTTGTTTAAGCACATGCAATGTGATGTAACCATATTCAGTAAAGAGAACTTGAAAAACCATGACTTGCCCTGTAAAGAAAATGTAGTCATGCCTCAAACATACTTTAAGTGCATGCATATCTATTATGTTATCTTTGATGTTGAAAGAAGGCTCCACACTCAATTACATGAAGAAGAAACATGGACATGCATGCACTAGCTAATGCTTTAAACAAGAAGATATATGAAGCTGCTATTCTAATTTATTTGTCACATCCAACTCCATAAGAGATAACTCACTAGAGGTTTTGCAAGGAAGAAGCCGAGCAGTGATGGGCATTATGTTCATGTATATATAGGATTGTCCATGAATATGGATAATCTCAGACCCTCAGTGCTTGCTCAATTTTCTTAGAGGGGCTGATCAGGAATGGGATTTTTTGCAAGTCCAACAACAAGCTGCGGGGTTCACTTAGCAGGCTTATGTACTACAACCACTATTGAACTCCATTTGCAGCATTTCCCTGTTTGTGATGCCTTTATCGTAACAATATTCTTATTTAGGAGCTCCTACCTTTGAAAGACCTATAGGAAGGTGATCATGATATAGTACTTTAAGTTGCTCACAGCTTGACCAATCATAGCCTCAGGCCAAAGTTCTAGCAGTTTAAAAAATATGAGACTTTGTACAGTTCCACTAGTAATGTCCTTTGAAGTAGTTGAAAAGCACGCTGACGATTGTGGCCTGTTACATTCAATTACCATCCTAGCTAGCTTATTTTGTTAGACCCTAGACTCTTTCTAATAACTGCATCCTTTGATTTACAGGGAAAGTCATGTTTTTTCAAGTTTTTTTTAGTACTGAATAAGGTCACATCACATTGCATGTGCTTCAAGAAGAACAACCTGACAATTGTGGCATGTTACATTTAATTACCATCCTAGCTAGCTTATTTTGTTAGACCTTATACCCTTTCTAATAACTGCATCCTTTGATTTCTGTCGAGGAAAAAAGAGAGGCAAAAGAGGGAAAAATGGCTGTGGCTTGATTTGTCTTGGGAGACCAATCAAATTCACCTTATCAAGTTGAGTTCTTGTAACGAGTAGTAAAGCCTGTTGCTTGAAGAGCTAAACCCTGACACCATGTCCTAACCTGTCTCATGTCATATACAATTCTCCAGTTCACCCTACATAATATTTGCTTAGTTATGAGCCTTCCTGATGATGTTGCAGGGAGTATCATACCCCTCCTTACCAAGGTGTAACAAGACAAGGCAAGTGGATTTATACTATTCAAGTTGACGAATTTGAGTTAGAAAGCTAATTACTTGCATTAAGTTTCTTATTTGATTTTCCCCAACCACCAATTGACATTATCTATGCAGCTTGAGGTTTGAGAGGTGTTTTATAGGCATGGTAGACTTGGGAAATGTTTGCAAGCAAAATAATCCTTTTAGGCAATGTTATCTGTATCGTACGATACGGACGCGTATCGTACGATACGTATCGTCCGTATCAACGTTTTCGATATGTTACACTTATTAAATACGATACGCGTCCGTATCGTACGCGTATCGTACGTATCGTGCGATACGGTGGGCGTATCGCACGATACGTGCGATACACCCCCGTATCGCACGATACGTGCGATACACCCCCGTATCGCACGATACGGGAGTAAAATTTAAAAAGGGGCCATCGGGCCCCTTTTTGCTTCTTATTCTCAAACCGACGCTCCTCTCTCTCTCTCTTCTTGTTTCTCAACACTGCGAGGGACGTGGGAGGGAGAGATTTTCTCCATTGCATCAAGATTTGCCGGTGAAGAAGCTTCATTTCTCGTTGTGGGGAGTCTTGGGACGGTGGGAAGCTTGGAGAAAGAGGGTTTTTTGGTTTTTAACACCAAAAAGGTAAAAAATAACTCATTTTTGCCGTTGAATCGTTCATTTCTCTTATTTCCTACATTTATTTGTATGTTTTTACTTGTTTTGTGAAGATATAATGTCGGATCCTGCATGGCAGTGGTGTACAAGGGTGAATCCCAAAGATAGATTAAGAGTTAAGTGCAATTATTGTAAGCAAATCATATCAGGAGGGATTTCTCGCTTTAAACACCATTGACGATGCTTTTTGTTTTGAGTTTTGAAAACTATGTCAATATGTTCTGAGTTTTGACTTCTGAACTTATGAATTGTGATGTAATTGAATACTCTTAGGTTGTTTAGTATGTTATTTTGTTTTTTGAATGTTTGATTTCTTATTTTGGAATGTCTTGTTCATATGCATAGCTCACAGGTCATACTTCATATACATGAATGATGAACGTTCCTTTAAATACATTTTTCTTGAATTTTTCTTATTTTTACTAGTTTTTTCGGATTTTTTTAGAATTTTTCTGATTTTTTTCTATTTTTTATAAATTTTTAATATTTTTTACAAATTAAAAAATTAATTTTACGATACGTTACGATACATTTACGATACGTTATGATACGGCGTATAGGTCGGCCCGACCGATACATGATACGATACAGCAGTGATAACATTGCTTTTAGGTGTATAAATATAGCTTTGTAGCCTTTCTGTTAGCCCCCTATTTTTGACATTTCTCATTCGATCTCAAAATGCGGATGTTGTTCAACAATTGATCAAGCTCCTTAAGTGCAGACAATGAGATAAGCTGATGATAGGCACACCGTCATAAACTGGGTTTGAAGTTGAAGCACTGCAAAGGGTCAAAGCCTCCTTGTTGAACAGATAAAAGCAAGTGGGATTCTAAATAAATTGCTCCATTTCTAACAATATCTGATGAGTCGATGTACCAAGCTATTACAGTTGGGAGCTTCTCCTTATAGAATAAATTGTCTTACATGTCAATCCAGCTTTCAGCATGTTGTATTGAAAAACAGGGCACCCATTTGGGAAGCTGCAGTTAAAAAAAAAACCTTAAAAAATTAGTAACACATCTTTTGCATTGGTAATAGTCCATTACTAACGCACAAATTTTGTTACTATTGACTCAAAATTTCGTTACTAACTAATGCATGATAGTTTTGTAAGTGAAGGCTTTTGTAGCGAGACTTTTAGTAACATGTTTCTAACACAAACTTTGTGTTAGTATACGTCTTTACTAACACGCTAGGTTCATTAGTAAAGGCTTCTTTTCTTGTAGTATGTGCACTGTTTTATATTTATCCTCTTCAATTACTTGAGAAAGCACATCACTAGTTCTAAGTTGATTGATCGCTCCCTCAGGCAAGAGAGCCATCTTTATCTTGAGTTGTTCCTAACAAACACAAAAAAAAAGGAAAAGAAAAGAAAGAATGTGTATACATACGTATGGCCTTCAGCGAATGCAACTGTAAAACACCTACAATAACTTCATTAGTCTCCAAGTCAGAATAATTCTGATTTTGGCTGGATCAAGTGGCAATGAAAACTTCATCGCATGACAGCTCTGGTCCATTATCTCCCAACTATAAAAGGGAGTTGTTTTTATAAACATATCATTTCTTTAACGTATAAAACAATGAACACATATCATGGATAATTTATTGTGCACGCTTGAAATCGCCGAAGCTATCAGTACCTGTAGTGTGTTGGTACTTCTAATGTGCATGCACTTCAATATTTATTTCGCTGATTTCTTATAAAAACAGAAAATTGGACATGAATACATATGTGAAAACGAATCAATTTTGATAATATGAAAGAAATACCATGGACTTCAGTTCTGCAGATATGTTGATGATCTCCTTGACCCTTCTTAAAAGGAAAGAAAGAGAAGATGGGTGGATGAATGCACCTTTTTGCACTCACTCTCTCTCTCTCTCTCTCTCTCTCTCTCACACACACACACACAGACACACACATAGGTGACTCGATGCGGAGGTCCCCGCATTGTCTTATTCTTGATTGACAAAAGACATGTAGTGTTTAATGATCTGCCTTTGTTAGGCAATGTGTACATGGTTGGGTGGTGCTCACTCCTGCATCAGCAGTGACCAATAGAAAGAGATGACTTGGTCAAATACAGTGGTGGAGTCGAAACAAAATAGTGGGGCACTCATTCACAGATTTCCATATCCAAAGGGGAAATCAAATGTAAATATGAAATTAAATAATCATTGAGTGACTGGTGTGGGCAACTGCCCACACCAGCCTACATGAATTTGTTTCCCCTTACTTCTTTTTCTTCGACATTATTGTGATATGTACACAAGTGTATTCCTGCCGAAGCTGTGTGAGGGAGACCAATGGCCGTCGTGCTGTGGTGGAGATCCAAAGCGCAGGCCAGGCCGTGCCATTTGCAACAGTTGAGCTGGTTCATCACCAGCATGCTCGTTGAGGTTGCAGAACCCGCACCTGCTGTGGCCTTCTTTCTTCAGCCTACCTTGGTCAGATGGTCGCATGCACCAGCATGCTCTGCTTGTTCCATGTTATACAAGAGCATCAACATGTAGTTTAGTAATTTAGCCCATGAAGTCTTTATAGGTGTCCGATCTGGTGGATCATGTGATGGTACTTGTAATAGTCATCAGTAGGCCGTTATCAAAAAGAAAGTTCTATGTTTCTTTTTTTATTTTCCCCTTTTAAGTGGGAGTTGATAAAATATTAAAGTGTGGAGTCACGTGAATGTTATGTTAATAGTTTGGGACAGTACTGTGTTCAATTTAAGATGAGCTTGTCTTTGTTCATGAGTTCTAATACTGGCCAGTGGGTTAGTTTTTTTTTTAATGTTTACTTAAAGAGAAAACATTTTTGACATAAAACCTCCAAGGCTGTTCTGCTTTGATTTAGGGCCTTGGTGGCCCTATAATATATCATTCAACTCAAGTATCATGTTTGCTATTAGTTGCAGACCAGAGGAATAACACACCGGAGCATGACAGCAACCATGGGATTCAGACCTTGAATAGCTTAAGTATGAGTTGCATTGCGGCCCGGTTGTGCTATGCCCCATGAAGTTGACCAACAAATCAGTTTACTTTCTTAGAGAAACATATAACTTTTTTAAAATGGGATTTCATTTTCAAACCTATCCAAAAGCAAACTTTTGGCTTCAGAGGCGTTAACAGAAGACTCCAGTTCAGCCTATTTAAAGTCTAGCAATATAACCAATATTCACTACAATTCCAAGTTTATCCGAAAGAAAACTTTTGGGATCAGAAATTTCAGAGGCATTAACAGGAGATTCAAGTTCAGCCGAGATAAACTCTAATATACGGTAATATAACCAACATTCAGTAGGGACTTGATCACAGCAATATAAGAACTGAGTAAAGTTGGTATAAGATAGTTGGAGATTTTGATTTATATGACCACCAGGAGACAGCGAAGCCAAGCGGTTCTTCTAGTCACACGTTGTGGGTTTGGTTGTGCTTGCAACCTGACCTAAACCCAATGTGGTCCTCACCCACAATTCATAGCAGAAATGTATTGGTGATTCCAACCATTACTCTATCCATTTGTCGAACAAGACAACTAGTTGAAAGGAGGAAGGGACATTATTTCAATTGATATAATGAAAAATCATTGTCTTTCTATGTAGAACCCTAGGCAGATCTCCAACAAAAAAAAAAAAAAATAGCAAAAGATTTATCCCAATGTAGAGATTTGATCATGTTTTACAATCATATATAGCTTCAATATATACTTGTTCATTTGGGATCATTTTTCTGACAAGTAAAGGTCAACAATGATATTGGATTATTTGAATTAATATTTTCACAATAAAAAAGGGATTTCCACAACAATTTTACATGTTGGCTGTCCACCAGCATGGTTTTAATTACTCTAATCTTGCGCTACTACTATTTTTTTTTTAAAAAAAAAAAGAGGCATAGAAAGTGCACACCTAAGACAGGGTAGTATCAAACAATTGCATTCTTTATAATTAATGCACATAAGCTCTTTGTTTTGAGCTCTTGATTCTATAAATTTTTTAACTGGCCTTTTATAGTATAAAAATTTCCAATCCATTAATCATGTTGTCACAACATATGTAGATGTGCAAGTATGTATTAAATAATCCAAATTACCAAATGAAATGGCGTCTTAATATTTAATGCTATAAAACAAAAGTTAGCAATTGTGACTACAACAATTGGTGGATGTTAAATACATTTAGAAGACATTTTCTGCTAGGTAAATGGTTAGAAATGCTTCATTCATAGCCAATCCACATTATTCAAACATAAGCATATATGTTTACGTAACCGTAAAAATATGTTCGTAGCTTATCCGATAACTAATAAGAAAATAGTTAATTCAAAAAAAAAGTTAAGAACAAATTTTCAATCAAAATGGCCAAATAAAAGTATGCAAATAGAAATTTTCAAATGAAAATGCCTAGACCATCACAAATGAATGTTGATAGGAAAAATGAGTTACAAATTCGGAGAAGAAAGCATTGAAGAACAGGAGAGAGAGAGATGAGTCAATGGTTGCGGCATTAGCGGACTAGTGGTACTGGTTACAAAGGGGCTGAAGAAGGCTCTTATGACCCATCAGCGGGACTTTTTGGCGATCTCCAATGGATGTGCAATGGGTCAACACATAGGCAACAACCCAATGACAATGGATGACGACAAAGTCACCAGCCAAATTGAGTCTAATCTATCAATGGTTGTTGATAGAAAGCTAGAGGATGGCTGTTGATAGAGGGCACCCTCAGCTAGAGAAGGAAACCCTTATCTTCGGCCCAAAAGAGAGAGAGAGAGAGTGTGTGTGTGTGTGAGAGAGAGAGAGAGAGAGCACTTTGGAGGGAGAGTAGATTCTTTATGTGAAATGAAACAATGGTTGGAAATAAAGAAAAGGAATCTCATATCAGTCTACTTGTCTCTTTGCAGTTGGATCCCCTAGTTTCGAAAGACTCCAAATTTCGCTTGAGAATCTAAATAACTGAGTGGCAAATCCAAGCATACGAAGGATCAATAATCCATTGGACCTTCTATGGTAGAATATTTTAACGCTTGCTAGACTTTTGTAGAAAAAGAATGTTGATATATTGACAAGAATGCAACAAAATTAAGCATTGGATTCCTGTAACAAGTGTCTAATTTTTATCATGACCATAACCGATCTGTTGATGGGTTTGGTTGTTTCGGGTCTGGGTCTGGACCCGATCCGCTTTGTAATGTTGTTGGTAAAATGCAAGTATAAGAGAGAGTTTGTCTGATCCTTAGTGGGCACCAGTCCTCCTCACCCGTGGTTTATTCCCTCTAATTGAGGGGTTTTCCACATTACATCATGTTCTTCTCTTGTTTTTATTTTTAGATGGTATCAGGAGTTTATTTTTAGATGGTATCAGGAGCCAATAGATGGTATTGAAGCTTGGTTCTCATTTTTTCTTTGTGCTCGTGTGGGAGGAAGGTTCGTGTTTTTTTTTTTCACTATTCAGATTGCACTGGATATCTCTCGTCACTGTTTGGGTGAGGATTCCTTGTCGCCCATTCCAGCTGACTGCCCTGAAATTTCGGCCGCGTTTTGTGCCGCCCTCTCCTCTCTGCTGACCGCTGTGAAGTTCGGACATCTCTTGGTTTTTTGTCTGACGTGCTGCTCGTCTGACGCTCTCACGCCCGATGTTCTCCATCACCCGACGTTGTTGCCCCTGTCCTCTGCTCCATCGCCCAACGCTGTCGCCCATGTTCTCTTTCGTCCGACGCTCTCACACCTAACGGTTCCATTGCAGTCGGTGTTGCCCCGTGGAGCCCTACCATCGACCGCCTGAGGGTCGCCCGCCTGTCGTGTCGTGCTCTGCTCCCCGTCGATCGCCTGCTTCTTCGGCACTGTCCCTTGCTCCCTGCGTCGTCAGTGTTTCCTGTGGAGGCTGTCATTTGCTTGCCAGCTGCCACTGCTCTTTCCCCTCTCGACTCTTTCTGGTTTGTTGTGGAATCCTAGCATCGCTTGACCGTGCCGCTGCTCTCTCCACCGGGTTTCTGCACCGCCGCTTGGACTCTGGCCAGGTTGTCACCTCTCCCACGATCGCTTGTTCTCTGCCATCGTTCGTGGGGTGTTGTCGCTCAGCATCTGTCGTCGCCTGAGCTTCCTCTGCCTTTGTTGTGAGGTTTGTGCATCGTTCGTGAACCCTTTGCCACCCAGCATCGCTGCCTTGTGCCACCTGTTCTGGTTAGCGCTGCCGTGAAGTTTCGGCATCGCTTGACCCTTTTTCTTTCCTTTGGCTGGCGTCCGGTTTTGCCCGATCCAAGTAGCCTTCCTGTCCTTATTTCAGCAGTGACTGGCCACTGTCCGATTGATCAACATTGCCTCTCACTTTCTGGTCGTGATTGGTTGTGGAGCTCTGCCGTGCATAGCTCATGTCTGCAGCTGCTCTTATACCCGTGCAGATTTCTTATATGGGAGAGTGGATTGTTGACAGTAGGGCTACCCACCACATGACTGGCGATCCTAAGGTCTTTCATGGGTATAAGCTTTCGTCAGGAAATGAACATATGTCTCTTGCAAATGGTTTCTTTATTTCTGTGGCCGGAAAAGGAAGTATCTCACTTTTGAACAAGTTCTTAGTTCATAACGCTCTACATGTTCCTCATCTTCCCTTGCACCTCTTATCAGTTAGCAAGATTACCAAAGAGTTGAATTGCAAACTTATTTTTTTGTTGATTGTTGTGTTCTGCAGGACTTGGTGACTAGGAAAAGAGGTATATCGTTTACCTATGCATGCCGCTACAGCTCTCATGATGGCCTCCAACAAACAAAGAAAAGTAGGGAGGACTCCCTTTAGTTGATACTGCGTTGGCATGAGCGCCTTGAATACCTTCTTTTTGGAATTCTTAGACAGTTGTTTCCTGATTTATGTTCTAGGTTAGATATGACTATGGTGTTTTGTGATGTCTGTCACCTGGCTAAACATGTTAGGGCTTCATACTCTGTTTCTATCCATCATTCTAATGAGGTGTTTGCCTTGATTCATTCTGATGGGGGGTCTTCGGGAATTCCTTCTTATCATGGTTTTCAGTATTTTATCACATTTATAGATGATTGTTCTCGTAACACCTTTGTTTACTTATTCAAATACTGTAGTGAAGTACCTAATGTCATAGACTTTCATTGCTCTTGTGGAAACTCAATTTGGGACCTCTGTTACCTTTCGGTCTCACAATGCTCGTGAATATATGTGTCAGTCTGTTGATAGCTTCTTTCGAGAAAGGGGAATTGTTCATGAGACTTCCTATATTTATACTCCTCCTCAAAATGGAGTTGTTGAACGAAAGAATCGTCAATTATTGAATATGACTCGAGCTCTTCTTTTTCATTGTCATGTTCCAAAAAAGTGTTGGGGGGATGTTGTGTTGACCAGTGCGTGTCTAATTAACCATAAGCCTAGTCGTGTGTTGAATGGGCAGACGCCTCATTCTATATTACCGAGGAGTCGTGAACCTTTCTCTCTTCCACCTAGAGTTTTTGGCTGTGTCTGTTTTATTCACAATTGCAGTCCTAATATTAAAAAGTTTGATCCAAGGTTGATTAAGGAAATTTTTCTAGGTTATTCCCTCACTCAAAAAGGATATAAGTATCGAGACTCTTTGACTGGTCGTGCCTATGTTACCAAAGATGTCACCTTCCTGAAACACGCTTCCTATTTTGGTGAGAATTCTCTTCAGGGAGAGAGGTCTATAATGAGAGAAGAGTATTCTCCCAATCAAGAGATTCAGTTTATAGATTTTCTGGAATACAAGAAGGAAGAGATTCAGGTTACTAACCCTCTGGAGCACAATAAGGATGATAGATGTTCAACTATAGATAAGGAGGGACATGACCGTTTGTTTGAGCAGGTTTACTTTAGGTGGAGGTTGCCTGTGGCAGGACCCACTAATGAAGCTGACGAAGTGATGCCTTCTGGTGACAAGAATGCTACTCCCAATCCTAATGCTATTCCTTTCCTAGATGACCCAAATTGTGCTCAAGAGATGTCAGTTGAAGGTACTCAGGCAGAGCCTGAAAGTGAAGAATTACTCATTGCTTTCAGAAAGTGTGTCAAGTCATGTACTCAACACCCTATTGGTAACTTCATGTCATATTCTAAACTGAGCAAGGAATACAATTATTTTGTTTCATCTTTTTCTTTGGCTGTGACTCTCAGGACTGTTGCTGAGGCTCAGAGAGATCCCAAATGGACTTGTAAGAAGAGATAGAAGCCTTGAATAGAAACAAGACATGGAAGGTGGTAAAGATTCATGAAGCAGCTCATCTAGTAGGATCCAAGTGGGTTTAAACCATTAAATATAAGCCATATGGGAGTGTAGACAGATATAAAGTTCGACTTGTTGCCAAGGGGTTCAGTCAGAAATATGGAATTGACTACTTGGAAACTTTTGCTCCTGTTGCCAAGATGAAAACTGTCAGAGTCATTATCTCTTTAGCAGTGACAAATGAGTGAAAGATGTACCAACTTGATGTCAAGAACGCTTTTCTCAATGAATACCTTGAAGAGGAAGTGTATATGTGTATGCCTCTAGGATATGAAGAACTTGAAAATGTTGCAAACTAAGGAAAGCTCTGTATGGACTTAAGCAATCCCCTCGAGCATGGTTTGAACGACTTAGACTTGTAATGAGACAATATGGATATCATCGAGAGAATGGAGATCATACATTCTTTGTGAGGAGAAATGAGCAAAAAGTTACTCTTTTGTTGGTATATGTTGATGATATGATTGTTACAGGTGATGATGAAGATGAAATAACCAAGTTAAAGAAGCTGTTGGCGATCGAGTTCGATCTCAAGGACTTTAGTAAGCTAAAATATTTCCTTGGCATTGAAATTGCTAGGTCTGGTACTAGCTTTGTGCTAAATCAATGGAAGTACACTTTAGATTTGTGAAAGGAGACCAAAAAACTAGGGTGTAGACCTGCCTCTACTCCTCTTGATGCAAGGCACAAGCTGGGTCTTAGAGATGGGGAGCCTCTCTGTGAAGAGGCCAAGGGAAGATATCAACGTCTAGTTGGTAAGTTGATTTATCTTACTATCACTAGACTTGATATTATTTTTGCTGTGAATGTGATGAGTTAATTTGTACATGCTCCCACAGAGGCTCACTTGAAGGCTGTCGACAGGATCTTGTGCTACTTGAAGATGAATCCTGGCAAGGGTTTCCTATATGTTAAGCAAGACACTCTAGAGATTGAAGGTTACTCAGATGCAAACTGGGCAGACTGTATTGATACTAGGAAGTCCATCTCAGGCTAGTGTATCTATTTGGGAGGGAATCTCGTAGCGTAGAGGAGTAAGAGACAAGACGTTTTGATCTCGTTCTAGTGCTAAAGCACAATACAGAGCAATTGCTATGGGAGTTTATGAGCTACTGTGGCTGAAAGTATTGTTAACTGATATTTGACCAATGAAGATGTATTGCGATAACAAGTCAGCAATCAACTTGGCAAACAACCTTGTGTTATATGATAGAACAAAGCATGTTAAGATTGACCGTCATTTAATTCGAGAGAGAATTGATACTAAAGAACTTGTTCTTCCTTACATGAAATCTGAAGACCAGACAGCTAATGTTCTGACCAAAGCCTTGTCTTCAACTTCATTTGAAAGAAATGTATCCAAGTTGGGCATGTTTGATCTGTAGGCCCAACTTGAGGGGGAGTGTTGATGGGTTTGGCTGTTTCGGGTCTGGGTCTGGACCCGATCCGCTTTGTAATGTTGTTGGGTTCTATTTATACCCATGTAATCCCTCTTTTCAGTGAAAATGCAAGTCTAAGAGAGAGAATGTTTGGCTGCTAGTAGGCACTAGTCCTCCTCACCCATGGTTTTTTCGCTCTAGTTGAGGGGTTTTCCACATTACATCGCGTTCTTCTATTGTTTTTGTTTCTACATGATCTAATAGAACTTGAATCATCATTGTACTAAGCAAAATCAGAACCACAACGAATCATATTCATGTTGCACCTACTATCATTTTAAAATATATAATGTTAAATTACCTATATGTATATATATATATATAGGATCAAGTGCATTATGTGTACATGTGTGTGCATGCACAAAGGGAAGAGAAGGAAGGAGACCTTTCTTCCTCTATCTTCATCACCAAGGGAAGTCGTAGTTCTAGATCAAGCTAAGGCTAATCCTCAATGGAAGTTGTGGCATGGTTAGTTCTCATTATTGCCAAAAGAATGTACTATTGTGTTGTTTGATAAAATATTTATAGAAATATCAAATAATACTTTCCTTTTTTTGTGTCCTAAGTCTTTTTTTATGGAAAATGCAATGATTTTTACATAAGATTAGGTGTTCTAGAAAAAGTTGGGGTTTTGAAAATGTTAGAACACAAGTTTCGGACTTTTGTGAGGTTCTACTTGAAAACTAAGGTTCCTATTAATTTTTATGCCACTACATGACTTCTTGTACCATCTTTTCCTTGTGATACATAGGAGTATTATTGGTTGAAATTTCTTTTATTTCCTTCCCTAAATTTATCCACTCATACATATGGGAGAGATTCATGAAAATAACAATAGTATATTTGCTATCGATTTTAGATCACCATGTTTTTCCATGTATGTGTGTGTGTGTATGTGGGTACACACACAACAAATAAGAGATTTATGATGTTGTGTGTTGGATGTTGCCGATTGCTCAAAAATTCAAAATAAGAAATAGTCATCATATGAGCATTGTTGATGGTTTATCATATAGTAATGGTTTATTGTGTTCTTAGCCTTGATTCATGGTGTTTTCAATAATGGATTTTTAATGTTTAGCCATCTAACATCCAATACATGGAAACATAGTGTGTGAGTGTGTGTATACATATATAAGATTAACTTCTAATCACATATATAGGGCTTCATTATGAACAAGGTGCAGTCCTTCAGTCATAGAATTGTAAATCATTCAAGAGTTTCAATTGAAGAATTATAATCACTTGTACATAACCATATGAATGTAATGTAAGTCATTCATTCATATAATTGCAAATCATTTAATGAGATTAACTTGTAATTTTATGTATATAGCACCTGGTGAATGATTGTAATCACACATACATAACATGTACAAGATGTGGGTCCTTCATCCATAAAATTGTGAATTGTTTAATAAGATTAACTTGTAATCACATGTATCCAACATCATTTGAATGATTGTAATCATCTGATAATATGAAGGAGATATAAGTTCTTCATTCATAAAATTGTAGATCATGCGATGAGATTTACTTTAATCACATGCATAAAACTTCATTTGAAGGATCATAATCATATGTACATGATGATACAATTAAGATGTGATCCTTCATTTATAAAACTATAAATTGTTGAACCAGACTTACTTGTAATCACATATATCAAAATATCATTTAAAGGTTTGTAATCTTATGAATGTAACAATATGAAGGAAATATAAGTGTTTACATTGCATAATTTGATATATCAACACAGTGGTGATAGTTACATGTTGTTATGTTTGTATGCATGTCATTGCATTATTTAATTTAGGCATTTAATTCAATAAAGATAACATTGTAGGAAGGTGTGTTAAGTTCCTCATGATATATTGTTATATGTGTTGACATGTTGTTATGGGTTTCCTGTCTGGGTCTGGGTCTGGACCCGGACCAGTATGTTATCCTGATAAGGCTCTTCTTAAGTCTGTGTAATCCCTAATTTTGGGTGTGTGAATGAAAATGCAAGAGAGAGTGTGTCTGGATCTGGGCAACAATCCTCCTCATCTGTGGTTTTTTCCCTCTAGTTGAGGGTTTTCCACATTACATCCGTCTCCGTTCATTGTTCCACTCGGTTTTACTGTTTCAACACAGTATCAGGGCTAAGTTGGTTCTGATTTTTTCATTGTGCTCGTGTTGAAGGAGGGATCATGCGTCACTGTTCTATTTGGACGGAGAATCCCTTGACACCATTTGGGTGAAGGATCCTCTATCGCCCTCTTCTGCTGCCATGAAGTTCTGGTGGAAATTTTGATCACCGATTGCTGCTGCTCTTTCCCTATTGTTGTTCCTCATGTGCGACAGCTTTCTCTGACCGTTCGTGGAGTTCCAGCATCATCCGCTATTGCCTGTTCGTCGTCGCTTGAGGTGCACCGCATCAACGCTGAGAGCTCTGTCTGCCGTCATCCGTCTCTGTTGACTCTTGCTCCTAACGTTGTCGCCCGACGGTGCTCTCTTTGTCACAGGCATCTCTGTTGCCGCTGCTCTGTCATCGCCGCCCACTCCTCAGCGTCGCCGCCCGCTCCTCTGTGTCGGCCGTGTTGTTTCTCTCGACCGATGCTCTCTGCTGCTCACTCGATGCTTCTCTGCCGCTGCTCCCTCTCTTCGTTGTTTGGTCAAATTGTCTCGGAGAGGAAGACGCCTGCTGCGTCACTGCCTGCGCTTCCAGTATTCAGCACGACTCCCTTCTTCGACAAAGCGACTATGGCCTGCTGTGTTGCCTGTGCCTCCGGCGTAGATCCAACATCCATTTTTGTTCAACGCCTCCTGCGTTGCTCGTTCCATTCAGACGATTAGGACCGTCGAGCGCCATTGCCCAACATTACTCCCGTCCATTGCTTTTTCTTCTTCTTCTTCTTCTTCTTCTTCTTCTTCTTCTTCTAGACTTCTTCCTCACGACATCAGCTGGTCGCCCACCGCCACCCTGCTTGTTGTTGTTTCTGCATGGCTGCTTTTGTTTGCAGTGTATCTCTGGTTCTTGCTGCTGTGCTGAAACTTGGTCATGGCAGAATCGTTTTCTTCTACTGTCAATACAGACTAGGCTGATGTTGGGGCCTCTAGAACTAAAAATATTCTAGTTCATGTTACTACTATTCACCTGACCAAGGAAAATTATCTTCAATGGTCTACGGCTATCACAATGGGGATTGCTGGTTGGGGCCGAATTGCTTATGTAAACGAGAGGAAGACTGAACCGGCTGAGACGAGTATTGCTTGGGACACATGGTTTCTTGAGAACAACCAAGTTAAGACTTGGATTTTCAACTCTATGTCCTTTGATATCCAACCCCTCATTCTTCGCAAGAGCACTACGAGGGATATGTGGGTTATTTTGGAACAGATGTATGGCCAAAAAAAGAAGGACATGCAAATGTATCAATTGATGAAAGATGTTTATGCTCTAGAACAGGGTGAACTCTTTGTAACAAATTTTTATGCGGCCTTGAAATCCAAGTGGGAAGAACTTGACTACTATTCAGATGATACTTGGAATTGCCCCCAAGACCAAGTACGTCATTTAGCCAAGGAGTGGAAAAATATGGTGTTTCTATTCTTAGCAGGACTAAATGATGATTCTGAAGAACTACTTAGTATTGAAAAACATTATAACCTTTATAGATGATTACTCAAGGAGTACCTTTGTATACTTGCTGAAAGACTGTAGCGAAGTGCCTCATGTCATAGAAACCTTCTTCTTTCTTGTGGAGACCCAATATAGAGGATCTGTTAAGACCTTTCAACCTGGCAATGCTCGTGAATATATGTGTCAATCTGTAGAAGATTTTTTTCACAAAAGGGAGATTGTTCATGAGACGTCCTGCAGTTATACCCCTCCACAAAATGGGGTAGCTGAGAGGAAAGATTGTTAGTTGCTTAATGTCACCAGAACCCTCTTGTTGCAAAAGAATCTTCCAAAACAATATTGGGTTGATATTGTTCTCACTATTGTCTATTTGATTAATTGTATGTCGAGTCGTGTGCTAAATGGGTGGACTCCCCATTCTATGCTTCCAGAGAGTTGTCAACCTTTTCTCCTCCCACCTCGTGTCTTTGGATGTGTTTGCTTTATTCATGATCATAGCCCTAATGTTAAAAAACTTGATCCAAGGTCGATTATGGGTGTTTTTGTTGGGTATTATCCTACTCAAAAGGGGTATAAATGTCTTGATCCTACCGTTGGTCGTGTGTATGTTACCAAGGATGTCACCTTCTTGGAATATGTTTATTATTTTGGTGAGAATTCTCTTTAGGGGGCAAATTCTATGTCAATGGAAGAGTATTCTTTGAGTCAAGAGATTTAGTTCACAGATTTTCTAGAATATAAGCGGGAGGAGAGTCAAGTAGTTGTATATGTACTTGAGTATGAGAGGGATGAAGGGTGTTCTACTGGGACTGAGGAGAAACGTAATCACTTGTTTGGGCAGGTTTACTCTAGGCAAAGAGTACGTACAGATGATGTGATTGATTGTCAGAATTCTACTCCCAATCCCAATGCTACACCTTCCTTGGATGACCCAAGTCGTGCTCAGGAGAAACTAGTTGAAAGAGACATTCAGACAGCAGCAGAAAATGAAGAGCTTCCCATTGCCCTCAGAAAGGGTGTCAGGTCATGTGCTCAACACCCTATTGGTAATTTCGTATCATATTCTAAACTGAGCAAGGACTACAAATGTTTTGTATCATCTCTTTTTTTTTTTTGCTGTGATTCCCATGATTGTTACTGAGGCTCAGAGTGATCCCAAGTAGAGTCATGCAATGCAAGAAGTGATGGAGGCCCTGAGTAGAAACAGGACATGGGAAGTGGTAAAGGTCCCTGAAGCGGTTCATCTAGTTGGATCCAAATGGGTCTACACCATCAAGTACAAACAAGATGAGAGTGTTGAGAGGTACAAAGCTCGCCTTGTTGCCAAAGGGTTTAGTCAGAAATATGGAATTGACTATTTGGAGACTTTTGCTCCTATTGCTAAGATGAAGACTGTTAGAGTGATCATTTCTTTACTAGTGATGAAGAATTGGAGGATGTACCAAGTTGATGTTAAGAATGTTTTTCTCAATGAAGATCTTGCAGAGGAGGTGTATATATGTTTGCCCCCAGGATATGAGGAGCCGAAAAAATGCTGCAAATTGAAGAAAGCTTTATATGGGCTCAAGCAATCTCTCCGAGTGTGGTTTGAACGTCTTAGACTTGTAATGAGACAACATTGCTACAATCAAGGAAATAGAGATCATACTCTATTTGTGTAGAGGAAGGAGGGTAAGGCACTCTTTTGTTAGTCTATTTTGATGATATGATTATTACATGCGATGATGAAGATGAAATAACAAGATTAAAGGAGTTACTACCTGCCGAATTTGATCTCAAGGACCTTGGCAAACTAAGATATTTTCTTGGTATTGAAATTGCTAGATCAGGTATGACCCTTGTGCTGAATAAAAAAAAGAATACTTTGGATTTACTGAAGGAGACAAGAAAACGAGGGTGTAGACCTGCTTCTATTCCTCTAAATGCTGGACACAAGCTCAGTATTATGGATGGAGAACCTCTTTGTGAAGAGGCTAAGGGGAGGTATCAACGTGTGGTCGAAAAGTTAATCTATCTCACTCTCACTAGACCTGATATCACATTTGCTGTAAATGTGTTGAGTTAGTTCATGCATGCTCCTACAAATGATCACTTGAAGGCTGTTGACAGGATCTTGTGCTACTTGGATTATTTCTTCCGAACAATGTACTTTCCTTAGAGGTCGACACATCCAAAATAAGATTATTATTGCTCATGAAATTATTCAAGGCCTTAATAATATCTAGTTCCCTTCAGTGGCCTTAAAGACAGGCCTCTACAAAGCTGATGGATGTCTTAACTGCGATTTTTTTGCCTTTTTACTATTATACCTTTGATTCCACCCTAGGTGGGTGCGTTATATTATGACATGTGTTTCTACCATGCGGTTCTCAGTGCCAATTAATAGAGATTGTAGGAAATTCTTTAAACCCTCAAGAGGTATTTGGTAAGGAGACCTTATTCTCTTTACCTATTCATTTTGGCTATGGAGATTTTTCAACATTGCATCCACAAAGGCAAGATTATTCCCCCTTCAATTTCTTATCAGGCGAAAGATCCAGTAGTATTCTCTATGTGGATGATATCCTTTGTTTCTTGACTATTGTTGCATCTTCTATGAGAAGCTTGGGTCAAGTTTTCAATGAGTTCTCTAATGCTTTTGGTCTGACTGTTAATACTTCTAAGTCTAACATCATTTTCTTTCATTTGGATGATAATGGAGTAGATAGTTTGAAAGCATTACTTGGTTGGAATTGCTCAATGTTATCCTCAAGCTATTTGGGCCTCCTGCATTTTTACAAGCAACACGATAGATAGGCTTTGCGATGACCTTCTTAGGAAAATCTTCAAGTGCCTAGTTAGGTGGAAAAGCAAATTGTTGTTATATTCAGGGCAGTTATGCCTCCTGAAATCTGTTATGTCTCACATTGTGAACTATTGAATTTTTGTCATCCTCTCCCACCACATGCTTTGAAGTCTATTGAGAATTTTGTGGCGAATTTCTTATGGCAAATTGTTGATGGGAGGAAAGTTGTTTTTTGGTTAGATAAATGGGATTCTTTGGTGCTGATTGAGGAGGTTCCTCTTGAGCTAATTGGGCAGGTGGTTCATGAGCCTAAAGTAACTGTTCTCCAAGTGAGTGAATCCTTTAATATGTTGTGATGGGATGACCAGCTCAAGTGTTTTATCTTTGATAAGGTCCTTGGGTGTCCTCTAGACTTGACCTGGTAGGCAGGTCTAATCGCCTCCTTTGCTATGGTAAGGATGTAACTAATCTGAGTATAGTGGACATTTGGGATACACTACATCAGGCAGCTGCCCCCCCCCCCCCCTCCCCCATGATGTTGGAGAGAATGTATTTTATCCTCTTCTTGTCATCCTAGATATGCTTGGCCTCTTTTTGTCCCATGTGAAGAGTGTACGCCTACCTAGGATAGGCTGAAAAATCTTGGTTACCATTTCCCAAATTGATGCCTGCTTTGCAAAAGTCAAGAGGAGGACCAAAGATACATATTTTTTGGATGCCAAATATCTGCTAATGTTTGGTCTGCAATTGTAAAAAAATTTAATATTACAAGAACTCTCTACCTATTTGTGGCTCAAGAGATCAAGAAATGGTAGTCTGCATCTTTCAAAAAGGGCTGGATTGGTAAATGCTGGAAACTGATATTGTTAGTTGTTTGCTAGAAGCTATGGTATTTAAGAAATGAGACTTATCATAATGACAACTCCTACTCTATCTCTCAGGTCATAAGGGCAGCTTGGTGTACTTGTGCAGAAAACTTATTGACAGTGGATTGGAAATAACATGTTAGAGAAGTCCCGTTGTAGATGAAACACTGGGTCATCATGGTGCAACATCTTCTAAATGTGGATTATGATCACTTTGTCCATGTTCTCTCCCTGCAGTCCCTTATGCAAGTGAGGGTTGGTACTGCCTATCATAGGGGTTCATTGGATACTTTACAATTTTTGACTTCATTTCAGATGCCGCAGACCTAATCTGTCCTGAGATAATTCTTTTGGGAAAGCTCTTGGATAATGTCTTCTTTCACTCTAGTGAAATTGGAATCTTCTCGAACAACTCTAGCTAGAAGAGAATGCTACATAGAGCCTTGGAGGGCTGTTCCCAAATCCTGAGGAAGTTTCCCTCAATCCTTAGAGCTGCTACCCAAATAACAATCAATGAAGGAGACATCCCTGTGGAGCTGAACAGATGATTAGTCTGATGCAAGGAGCTGATTGGGGCTTTTTCTTTCAACTAAGATAGCCTAAAGATTTGCTGTAAAGTTTATCCCTTTAGAGCACTAGTTTTTGTTCTTTCAATGCTTTAGTCTTGGTTGAATTTTGTAAATGTGTAAAGCTCATTTTGTTTTAATAAAATGGTTGGGAGGGCTATTCTCCTTGCAGCCTTGCATCATAATCAAGCACATATTTATAAATCATATTTGTATTGGACATCCTAACACTATGTGCATGAAATTATTTAAAACATTGAAAAACACAATGAAGGAATGGCCTCATACTCTAAATAGATGAGTTTTGAATTTTATATGATTTCTCTAATGTATTCAAGAAATGGTATTGTGAAATAAGTTGAGTAGAAACCATGTTTTTATGTCTCTCATTGAGTTAGCTTACTCATGAGAACGATTAGTTGTTTTGTTGATAAGAAATCATAGGCTTCTTGCTTTGTGAGTTTCCTACAGGTTGGCTAGGGAGACATCCTTCACTTCCCCTAATCAAGTCTTTTCTTGATCGTTCTTAATCTTCTAATTTAGTTGTGGATTGCATGTACAAATCTAGAAGTTGGTAGTACTTTTCTATAGCACCCTAGTTTTATCTCAAGCTCCTTGAAAATTAAAAACTTCTCTTTGAATAAGGTTCTTATGATGCAAAAGGTGTTGGAAAAGGTACAATACAAAGAAACGGAGATTCAAATTTTGTAAGATAACTTTGAGGACAATTCAGCTTAGAACAATTGAGTTATTAGGACAAGAGCATAATAGTTTAGCCAAGTAAAAATAGCATGATATTGCATGCCATGATGGATGAGAATGTCTTGCTCATAGGTGGGTAAATCTATGTGCCACATGTACTTGCTCCTTGACAAAGTCATGGTACTAAGGACTAGATAGCTACATTGTCACAACCCAACCTTTTGACCCTCAAACAAATTTTTTTTCTAAACATAAAACATTGAGGTGCGACGACACAACAATTCAAAATGAGATGAGCCAAGCAATTCAAAATAATGAGACAACTTTCATTTATATAACAAATTCAGTTTGTACAAAATCACATCTATGTGTATGACAAAAATGCCCCCAAACAACAAAATTGATGTCTAACATAGACAAGACATCAATATAACCAAAACAAGATGCGCCGGCACTACAAAATACCCAAAACCTCCCCATAGGATGTGAGTGAAGACATCTGATCAACCTGCTGTCTCGGGTCTGTCAAAACCTGAAAAAAGAAACAGTTGAAGGCTTAGCCTTCGCAGTATGCCATACAAGCCAGGAAAATCCCTAACCCTCTAAGGTATGGCCCAAATATGAGATAATCACAATTATAAAAACTATCTATCATCATGTCTTGTCAGGGCATAGCTACATCTTTTGCCAAGAAGGCCCCTAACATGGACCACGACATGTAAAGGCTACTCAATGGCCACACTAACATGTTTTCAATTCACATGCAAGGCACGAATAAACATATCATTTCATTCATATCATTCACATGCACAATTGCATTCTTTTGATTTACTTTAACTACAAAACAATTTACTATCATGTTGTGGTAGGACACACAGGCACATAACTTATCAAGGAGCCATTACCGATACCACAACAGGCCAAGAACACACACAAAAGCCGCAATAACACATTCAA
The DNA here is from genome assembly GCF_008831285.2 of Nymphaea colorata. Lineage (NCBI taxonomy): Eukaryota > Viridiplantae > Streptophyta > Magnoliopsida > Nymphaeales > Nymphaeaceae > Nymphaea > Nymphaea colorata. Next base: position 12,776,317 of record NC_045149.1, on the reverse strand, counting down.
TAACCACATCCAATTCAAAAATAACACATCGTTCTCATTCACACTTCATTCATACTCACATCATTCTCATACATTTCATTTTTATGCTTTCATTTTCATTAACTTTAGTGAATTGACAGTTTTTGTGGGTGCAAACACAGGCACATGCACACTGCGGGCAGCCCATAGTCGAGAGACAACCCCTGTGGTGGCCCAAAACAGTATAGATCCATTCACCCGCTGTAGCGGTAGAGCACTCATCCATGGATGTGTGAATTCCAAGGAGAGATACTCAAGCCTTCCCTACGACACCTAGGTTGGGAAGGCGGGAGCCCAACGCTCCAAGCACATCACACAACAGTACCCTGGGGCCTTGCACCGCCTACGCTCCGAATAGGCGATACCAGTGACGAAAGTGGGACGTCTCCCAAACACATAGCCACATCCCACTGGTCTCTCTTCTCTTATTCGTTCATTCTTATCATTATAATAGCACATTCACCAAATCACTGGCTAGCTCATAAGGTTGGTACACTTCACGAGTGCACCCACACCTTCAATTGCCTCCACACGAAGGCTACACATAATATTAATAGTCTTAGCTAGCCGTCATAACAATACGGGTACAACTACCCTCCAATTCATTCATTTGCATCATTGCCCACGGCAATGCATATGCAACAATTCACAGTATTCACATTCATAAGCACTCACATATTATCAAACACATCATTCACATCTTTCAAAACGTAGCCAAATCCCCGAGAGTAGTCTCGATCTGTGATGGCTTGTAGCTGTCCTATGCAATTATCATTCTATGGTGCTCTCTAATACACAATCAGGGTCGACGAGACACTCGACTCGATACCCCACCTCATTTGTCCTAAACAGTTATCAATTCTAGCATGCACATGTAAATACGAAACAATTTTCAAAACGAGATTCTAATAGTTTTTCAAAACAAAACATGTCACATGACAAATCATTCACAATCACACACATCAGTCACACCTTTCAAAACTTAGCCAAACCACGAAGAGTAGTCTCGATCCATGATTGGCTCGTATCTGTCCTAGGCAATTATCATTCTAGGATGCTTTGTAATGCATAATTGGGGTCAAGGAGATACTCGACTCGATACCCCACCTCATCTGTCCTAAACAGTTATCAATTCTAGCATGCACATGCACTTGCATAGTCATTTAACAAAAACAAAACTAATCACATACATTCAATCTTATGCATACATTCATTCAATCACATTACAATAATTCAATCACGTCACAATCCGAGGATCCAACGATCCTGGAACACACATTCACAAATTTGGCCCCACACAAGGATTTGTCTGGAATGCCGCCATACCTGTCGCGTAACCACAAAACTCAAAACTCTTCAAAATGCTTCGAGCTTCGAATCTGATCGCTCAAGATCTACGGGACGTGCCCGGTGTACCTGCAATCATACATAAATGGTAAATGACTAAATTCTCTACTGGTTTAGCTCTACAGTCAAAACAAATAAAAACAAAATCATTGAGGCATGCCATTGCCTTCAGAGGGTGTCGACGGGTAGTGTCGACCTATAAAGCTCTCAAAAAGGTCTCTTCCCAACTACTTGACGTTGTCACCAAACGTCAAAACTCAATGCTTCAATCAATCCATCACTAACACATTTCTCATTAGTTTTCTTTAGTTGAGGTGTCTTCCCCGCAATTAAAATTCTCAACATACAACGCATATGTACATCAATAGAAGCTTATTTCTCAAGCTTGCTAAAACGGTTCTAAACCTTCACCACAACATCACAATCTCTACCATGCTTCCCTATTGCTTTGAACGTCAATACATCATGCTAGAAAAACACTTATACGCATAAATCTTCGTCTTCTCAACATGGTCATAACGTTCCCTCAAAATAGCAGCATCGCTAATATGCATTCCAAATCATCAAATCATGAGTCTAGCATGCTCAAATAATAATTATACATGCTCTAATAAATAATATTCAACAATCTAGGCTTGATTATGCCTTGCTCACACCAAACTTAGTGTCCAAACTATCGCAATGTTCTTGGTATCCACCTCAAGCATTCGATCAAGTGCCAATGCCCAAAATTGCCTGCTGTCGTCGCCAACCACATGGCCTACTTGCTAGTAAGAGGGGGGAAAAACAGACTTCCCTAGCTGTAATCCATTCAAACGGCAATTGGTACGATGAGAATCAACAAAAGGGAGATGAAAATAGAGGTTTGCCGTGAGGAGACATTTAGTGGTGAGATGGACGGTTCGGTTGAGGGTGCTGACAGTGAGGAGAGAGTGCAGGCAAAGAGATCAAGAGAGTGTGAGAGTGGTAGAGGAAGAGGGATAGCATGGGCGAGGGAAATGGGGGAGAAGGTGAGGAGACAAATGAGACGAGGAAGGAGCTCGAGCAGAGAGGGAGAGAAAGAAAACAAGCGGGCAGGGTGCTGATGGAGAGGGGAGATAAAACAAAAGGGATCGAGAGAATGTGAGGACTTACCGCAGCACTGTCGCCCTTCACCTCCACCAGTTCCTCAACCGCTGCCGTCGCTGATCACTCTATCGTCGTTGCCACTCCTTCTGCCTCCTGTTTCTCTCTATCGTGCGAACCAGCGATAGACGAAGAAGAGGGAGATGGCTGAGGAAGGCGAGGGAGAAGAATTCCCTCGTGCGACGGGCTCCCCACGCTAGTGGATTCAGGTTCGGGTCTGGACCCGATCTAGCCCACCTACAAAAACAACGAGTGTTACATCCTACCCTCCTTAAATAAAATTTCGTCCTTGAAATTTAGATCATACCTCAATGCGAGAACAAGTGTGGATACTTCTTTCGCATATCCTCCTCAAGTTCCCATGTGCTCTCCTTCAACCCATGGTGTTGCCATTCTACTTTCACTAAAAGAATTCTCTTCGTGCAAAGCACTTGCTCTATTTGATCCACAATTCTAATAGGTTTCTCTTTCATTGTCAAATCATCTTACACTTGAATACCTTGAAATCAATCACATGTATAGAATCTGGTACGTACTTTCAAAGCATGGAAACATGAAAAACATCATGAACATGACTCAAATTAGGTGGTAGTGCCAATCTGTATGCCACATCTCTAATCTTCTCTAGGATTTCAAAAGGTCCAAAGAACCTTGGACTCAACTTTCCTTTAATACCAAATCAAAAAACATCTTTAGTAGGTGAAATCTTCAAGAACACATGGTTACTAACCTCAAAAGCCAACCCTCTATGTCGAATGTCGGAATAGCTTTTCTGTCTACTCTAAGCAGTCAACAATTTTTTCCTTATCAATTGTACTTGGTCGGTGTAGTGTTCTAAAATTAAAGGGTTTTCAATCTTGTCATCACCCAAATCGGTCCAACAAGCTGGCGATCTACACGGCCTTCCATACAAAGCCTCAAAAGGTATTATCCCAATACTAGATTGGTAACTATTAATATATGCAAATTTTGCCAATTTCACCTGTTTATCTCATTCTCCTTTCCACTCTAAGACACAAGCACGCAACATATCCTCTAAGGTTTGAATTGTCCTCTCAGATTACCCATCAGTTTAGGGGTGGAATGCTGTGCTCAGCTTAACCTTGGTACCCAATGCCTTTTGCAATTGCCCCCAAAACCTAAAGGTAAAACGTGGATCTCGATCCGCGATGATAGACTTTGGCACTCCATGTAATCTCACTATCTCGCCAATATATAACTCTGCAAGACTTTCTAAGGACTGATTGATTCTTATTGGCAGAAATGAGCGGACTTCGTAAATCGATCAACAAGCACCCATATGGCATCATGCTGACTTTTGGTGTGAGGCAAACCAACCACAAAATCCATCGTAATGTCTTTCCATTTTCATACTGGGATATCAATTCTTTGCAACAAGCCTCCTGGCCGTTGATGCTTTGCTTTGACCTGCTGTCAAACTAAGCACTTTACTACATATTCTGTAATATCACGCTTCATTTCAGGCCACCAAAATTTCCTCCTCATATCCTGAAACATCTTTTTACTACCAGGGTGTATAGAAAACTTAGATTTGTGAGTTTCATCAAGCAATCGACGCTTCACCCCTACATCTATAGGGACCCACAATCTGTGTTGAAATTGCAATGAACCATCTTCATCTTGATACCAAGAAGAATTTGCCCCATTGCTTTCTTTCGTGTTCTTAGCAAAATCTGGATCTTCCTTTTGCTTCAATATATGCTCTTGCATCAAAGAATGTCGTATCATGGCTGTCATTGTTGCTTTGTTCTCGTAACAAAGGTGAGGCTACCAAGCTATCATATCCTGCAACAACATCCAAGAGTGATTCATCATATTGTATAATGTAGCCTTAGTTGTCTGCTCAAAGCATCGGCCACTACACAACCAGGTTGCATCAATACATAGTCATAACCAATTCCCGATGCATCAGTATGCACTACAAACCCGCAATGACCCGATGGAAGTGTCAAAATAGGTGTAGTGGTAAGCTTGTCCTTCAGAGTTTGAAAACTCTCTTTACACACTTCATTCCAAACAAACTTCACTCATTTTCTCAATAGTTTAGCCATGGGTATAGCTATTTTTGAAAAGTCTTGTATGAACCTACGATAGAATCCTGCCAATCCCAAAAATTTCTAACTTCAATTACGCTGCATGACGTCCTCCAGTCCTATACAGTCGACACCCTAACCAGATCAACGGAAATTCCATCATTCGAGATTACATGACTACTCAAGTTCACCTTTTCTAGCCAAAATTTCACATTTCGAGTACTTGGCGTAAGGTTTATGTTTGTGCAAAATACCCAATACACTCTTTAAGTGATTTCTGTGCTCTGCCTCACTATCTAAGTACACCAGAATATCATCCACAAAAACAATTACAAACCGATCCAGGTAGTCTTGAAAAACCCGATTCATGAGGTCCATAAACGCTGTGGGAGCATTGGTCAACCCAAAAGGCATGACCCTGAATTCATAGTGTCCATATCTAGTTCGAAAGACAGTCTTAATAACGTCTTCCTCCCATATCCAAAGTTGATGATAACCTGTCCTTCGGTCGATCTTAGAGAATAACTTTGCACTCTTGAGTTAATCAAACAAGTCTTCAATCCTAAAAAGCAGATACTTATATTTTTATGGTGACTTGATTCAACATGCCGTCATCTATACTCAAGCGCATGGTTTCATCTTTCCTTTTAACAAACAATATGGGTGCTTCCCAAGGTGACACACTAGGTCAAATGAAGTCTTTATCTTCTCGTGTTGGAGGCAAGCTTGATAGTCCCTCAGGAAACACATCGGGGTGCTTACTCACGATGGCAACATCCTGTAAGGCTCAGTCTCATTGGTCAACACGTTGACCAAGAATGCAACATTCTCATTTTCTAACAATCGTTTAGCCTTTAGTGCGGACACCAATATCTTATTAGTTCGACCAGCTTTACGAGCATGAAATTCAACAGGTTGCATCTCATTAGTCAACAACTGTATATGCTTTTTCCTGCAATCTATGTTGGCATAATGCTCATATAACCAATCCATGCCCAAAATCACATGAAACTCACTAAAACTGATGAATTACCAACCTTGCAGATAAGTGAAATGGGTGGGTCTCCACGTCCACCGTTTGACATTACCTTTCAACAAATACGAACTATAGTTAACTTTGTCACATTCTGGCACCTTAAGGATCTCAAAGATGCGTTCACCATCTTCAATCCATTCCTCTGCCTTGGTAGGGTTTGGGCACCCACACTAGTCTGGGTGTACTATTGCCCTGACATGCTATCATCCAATGGGTATGCCCATCCGGATGTGCCAAACTTGGCTCTCCATGTGCCTCTGTAGCCAGCCCAGCTCGCTTCTTGCCCCTATATTGGTACTCCAACAGTACACACAAGAACCCTCATTCTCAAACAAGGTCTATGACCAATCCTCTAAGTCAAATCACAAACGTGCATCAGCACAATGTTTCAAAACATCAATCACTCAAAACAACAATCATCTTCTGTACATATACTTTACTGAAAGATCAAAACTACAATAGAAGTTCAATCAAGTAAACGCGTAACTGGGCAACACGGCTTCACAGATAGGCTTTAACTCGTCATAGCTCTGATACCAAAGATGTCACACCCCAACCTTTTGACCCTCAAACAAATTTTTTTTCTAAACATAAAACATTGAGGTGCGACGACACAACAATTCAAAATGAGATGAGCCAAGCAATTCAAAACAATGGGGCAACTTTCATTTATATAACAAATTCAGTTCGTACAAAATCACATCTATGTGTATGACAAAAATGCCCCCAAACAATAAAATTGATGCCTAACATAGACAAGACATCAATATAACCAAAACAAGATGCGCCGGCACTACAAAATACCCAAAACCTCCCCAGTAAGATGTGAGTGAAGCCATCTGATCAACCTGCTGTCCCGGGTCCACCAAAACCTGAAAAAAAAAACAATTAAAGGCTTAGCCTTCACAGTAAGGCAACAAGCCAGAAAAATCCCTAACTCTCTTAAGTAGGGCTCAAATATAAGATAATCACAATTATAAAAACAATCTATCATCATGTCGTGTCAGGGCATAGCTACATCATTTGCCAAGAAGCCCCATAACATAAACCACTACATGTAAAGACCACTCAATGACCACAGTAACATGTTTTCAATTCTCATGCAAGGCACGAATAAACATATCATTTCATTCATATCATTCACATGCACAAACGCATTCTTCTCATTTACCTTAACTACAAAACAATTTACAATCATGTTGTGGTAGGACACACAGTCACATAACTTATCAAGGAGCCATCACCGATACCACAACATGCCAAGGCCACACACAAAAGCCGCAATAACACATTCAATAACCACAAGCAATTCAATAATAAAACATCGTTCTCATTCACACTTCATTCATACTCACATCATTCTCATACATTTCATTTATATGCTTTCATTTTCATTAACTTCAGTGAATTGACAGTTCCGGTGGGTGCAAACACAGGCACATGCACACCGCGGGCGGACCATAGCCGAGAGACAACCCCCGTGGTGGCCCAAAACAGTATGGATCCACTCACCCGCTGCAGCGGTAGAGCACTCATCCATGGATGTGAATAGCACATTCACCAAATGACTGGCTACACATAACATTAATAGTCTTAGCTAGCCGTCATAACAATACGGGTATAACTACCCTTCAATTCATTCATTTGCATCATTGCCCACGGCAATACATATGCAACAATTCATAGTATTCACATTCATAAGCACTCACATGTTATCAAACACATCATTCACATCTTTCAAAACACAGCCAAATCTCGGAGAGTAGTCTCGATCTGTGATGGCTCGTAGCTGTCCTATGCAATTATCATTCTATGATGTTCTTTAATGCATAATCGGGGTCGATGAGACACTCGACTCGATACTCTGCCTCATCTGTCCTAAACAGTTATCAATTCTAGCATACACATGCACTTGCGTAGTCATTTAACAAAAACAAAACTAATCACATGCATTCAATCTTATGCATACATTCATTCAATTACATTATAATCATTCAATCACGTCACAATCCGAGAATCCAACGATCCTGGAACACACATTCACAAATTTGGCCCCAGGCAGGGATTTGCCTGGAATGCCGCCATACCTGTCGCGTAACCACAAAACTCAAAACTCTTCAAAATGCTTCAAGCTTCGAATCTGGTAGCTCAAAATCTGCAGGACGTGCCTGGTGTACCCGCAATCATATATAAATGGTAAATGACTAAATTCTCTACTGGTTTAGCTCCACAGTCAAAACAAATAAAAACAAAATCATTGAGGCATGCCATTGCCTCCAGAGGGTGTCGACCTACAAAGCCCTCAAAAAGGTATCTTCCCAACTACTTGACGTTGTCACCAAACGTCAAAACTCAATACTTCAATCAATCCATCACTAACACATTTATGATTAGTTTTCTTTAGTTAAGGCATCTTCCCCGCAATTAAGAATCTCAACATAGAACGCATATGTACATCAATAGAAACCTATTTCCCAAGCTTGCTAAAATGGTTTTAAACCTTCACTACAACATCACAATCCCTACCATGCTTCCCTATTGCTACGAAAGTCAACATATCATGCTAGAAAAACATGAGATCTTCATCTTCTCAACATGGTCATAACGTTCCCTCAAAATAGCAACATCGCTAATATGCATTTCAAATCATCAAATCATGAGTCTATCATCCTCAAATAATAATTATACATGCTCTAATAAATAATATTCAATAATCTAGGCTCGATTAGGCCTTGCTCACCCCAAACTTAGTGTCCAAACTGTCGCAATGTTCTTGACAGCCACCTCAAGCGTTCGATCAAGTGCCAATGCCCAAAATTGCCTGTTGTCGTCGCCAACCACACGTCCTACTTGCTGGTAAGAGGGGGGAAAAACAAACTTCCCTAGTTGTAATCCATTCAAACGGCAATTGGTACGATGAGAATCAACAAAAGGGAGATGAAAATAGAGGTCTGCCGTGAGAAGGAGACATTTAGTGGCGAGATGGATGGTTCAGTTGAGGGTGCTGACTGTGAGGAGAGACTGCTGGTAGAGAGAGCAAGAGAGTGTGAGAGTGGCAGAGGAAGAGGGATAGCATGGGCGAGGGAAATGGGGGAGATGGTGAGGAGACAAATGAGACGAGGAGGGAGCTCGAGTAGAGACGGAGAGAAAGAAAACAAGCGGGCAGGGTGCTGATGGAGAGGGGAGAGAAAACAAAAGGGATCGAGAGAATGTGAGGATTTACCACAGCGCCGTCGCCCTTCACCTCCGCCAGTTCCTCAACTGCTGTCGCCGCTGCCACTCCTTCTGCCTCTTGTTTCTCGTGACGGGCTCCCCACGCTAGTGGATTCGGGTCCAGGTCTGGACCCGATCCGACCCACCTACAAAAACAACGAGTGTTACATACATATTGTGCAAACTAATCCATACAACACATGTTATTAGTAGGAGAAAGGCTAATGGGAAGTTGATCGCACTTCTTAGCAACAAGTCCATTTTGCTTTGAAATTGATGGGTCTGTCAATCACGTGGATATTTGCTTTTACTAAGGATGTCAGTGTTGCCTGCTTAGATTTGAATGTTTAGATGTGATGTAGGGAATTTCCACTTGATGTATTGGCATATCGTTGGGTTTTAATCCTTTAGAAACATACTTCCAAAGGATCTCATGAACATCAGACACCAAATAGTAAAAACATGCTTCCAAGATAGTAGTGAGTTGGGCCAATCCATAGAAAATGAGATTTACCTACAATCCAATTCCCAAATTTTAATAATGAAATAAAAACAAAGCATTTACACTATTCAAGCAAGATGATCACTCAAAGCAAGACGCAAATGAATAAATGGTCCTACCTAAGATCTTCAAGTTTGAATGATTCAAAGGCTGTTTCATCCTTTAGAATGCACAAAGATTTTCAATTAACTTCAGTATAAGTCCTTATCCACTCAAATGATCCCTAAACTTAAGGGACACTAAGTTAGTATACTAAAGAACTAAACAAAATCAAGCAACATAAATAGGCGCTCACCACACCTACCTACAACAAAAAAAAAAGACTAAATAAGAAAAGATAGGCTATTTAGAAGGCTAATACACTCAGGAACCATAGTTTTTTGCATTACTCTTGTTTCTCAAAACTCAAGTTATGAACATTTTAATGCAGCTAAAGTTTTTGTCTCAAATGGCTTATGAAATGTGAAGTCCTGGGAAACTAGCTTTTGGAAAGCTTTCAAAATTGAAAAAAAATGACTTTTAGTTTGGTTGTAATTCAATCAGCCACTGCCAAAACATGGATGAAAACACCAGAAAACTATGAGTTGACCAAAAGCATATGAAATACACAAGAAGTGACATGTTACATGTTTAAAAACAAGAACATATTTTGGTTTGTCAATGCTTCACAAAGTTAATTCAAAATCTATTTCTAATTCTATGCAACAAAAGTAACTCTAGTTCTATTTTGATTCTATTTAAGACTGAGCAAAGCATTAAAATAAATTAAGCTGATTGAAAAATTCAAAAGAACAACAATAAAAGTGAACGATACTAAACTAAGTGAATGCAGGGCATCTAGTGCTTCAACAATACAAGGACTTGCTTGAAGATGAGGTAAGTACATGTTTCTTTAGTTGTCAAAGCACCCATAAATTTGTAAAAAATTATGCTAAATAAGATAACAATGGTATGGGATGCTTCTATTTGAGGTAACCAAGCAGAAAAGCTCCTGAAAAGTTTCTTCATCCTTTAGTTTTGACTCAATTAAAGTTTTAGTACCATATGTTTTTTCTTATTTTACATAAAAAACTAAACACATCATTATGTTTTATCCTTATTCAACAACATATTTGTCCAGTGGCACTTCGACCAATCATAGACATAGTTCTTGCATATAGTTTTCACTATATGTTTACTGTTAGGAATGAGACTCTCTCACACACTTGTAATGTAACAAGAGATGAGGAAAACAGAAGTAGAGAAAGAGGAAGAATATACAAAGATTTACATCTTTCAGAGACAACATTCTCCTACATCCACGGCTGAAGTACAAGCTAAAATGGCACCTTCATAAACATGAGATTAGGGCAAAATCCACAAAATGAAAAAATAGCATAAATGCCCCTACACTTGGAAATTAAGAAAGGCTATCAAGTATGGATCAAGCTCCACACTCCAATGTTCAAAACCACAGGTGATGGATGGTCTATATGGCTAAAAATATAGAAAGTATTGCAAAGTCTCTAATGGAAGAATTTGATAGACTTCTTCCCTTGATACCAGAATCCTAATTCTCCTTTGAAGATGTATTACTTCTGATGCTTTCCTTTGGACATGTGCCTTCAAAATCTTTATGCACGACCAAATTTGGTAATGAAACCACAGCCAAATGCATGTTGACAAGTCAATACAAACATGAATTTAAATTATTTGATAGATGGAAATCAGTTTATGATTCTATAATACATGTGATAACAAACAAGTGCATCAAAGATTTATTTTTTTGAAGGTTTTTGTCTTGTTAATGGAAGATATAAAATGGATGCACTTCACATTTTCAATTTCCTCTGTTTATATAGTGAGACTACTATTCATTTGTTGAACTATGCTAGATCCCTAGGTTTGTAAGCCGGTGGCTTAGTCAGCAATAGCAGGGATAAAAGGATTTCTCTTGAACTTCTGGGGAGGTATATATGGAAATTTCAAACACAAATTTTAATTTCAATTACATTTAAATTTCTCGTATGATCCAATTATTCAGTTACCCAACTATATCAAATTTGACTATTGACCCTAAATGGTCTTGTGGAGCGATGAAAGTATACTTGGGCCCAGTTCAAGGAGAAAGTTATTCAATTTTTGATGAGATTGACTACTCCCACAATGCCATTAGAGGCTATTGCTACTCGACCCATTACCTATTGTAACAAAGGTTTACACTTCGATTTGAGGCTCAGATTTTCAGCACAAGTGAAGGAATCATGGCATTGGCAGTGACGCAAGGAGATCAAAATATATTTCAAAGAAGCAGAAATAATAGGGCTTATAGACTAGTTTGCTCTCATTGCCAAGGAGTAGGCCATGTTAAAGAAAAGTGTTTAAAACTTAGACTACCTCAGGCCACCATCTGTTTGACCCCAACTTCAGACCACCAATGGCTGCCAACATGGTGACCAAGCAAGATATGTTTAGTCTTTAAACTGAAATTTCCTCAGGATGGTGCAGATCCAAGTGGAGATGGACAAAAGGCAAGGGAAGATGGTCCACCTTTCACATTAGAAGAATATCATAAACTCATCCGACTTGTCAAGAACCAGTTAGTCAACATTAACTGTGCAGGTAAAACCTTGACTACAAACTTAGATTCTTGCCCTTGGATCATAGATTGGGGAGCAAGTCGATACATGTGTCAACCACAGTGCTCTTCAAAATATGAAATCTTGTGATATAGCTGTCACTTTCCCTAATGATAAGACTATTTCTGTTTCTCATATTGGCAAAATTAAATTATCTTCTCTTAAAATTAATGATGTTTTGAATATACCATCCTTTAAAGTTGCCCTCTTATCTGTTAGTAGCTTAATATAGCTCTAAATTGTTCCATCATTATTTTTCTTAATTATTGTTTTATACAAGACCTGACGTTGAATATGACGATTGGCTTGGGTGATATGAAATGAGGCTTTTACGTTCTTCAACAAACACCCTTCACTGGCCATGCCATTTCCGAACAAGAACTTTGGCGTAGAAGATGGTTCAGTTGACTTCATTTCATACAAAGTTAGCTAGCGAACATTCAGATCTTGATTTTGATTTAAATAATAATTATGTGCGTGATGCATGTCATCGAATCAAACAAACTTGTTTTAAAATTGATTGGAGTAAAATTTCTACTTCTTACCCTTTTGATCTTATACATTGTGATATTTGGAGGCCTTATGCCCAAGCTACCATTTCCAGAGCACATTATTTTTTGAGTATTGTTGATGACTTCTCAAGGGCAATCAGGATTTCTCTTATGCACCATAAATATGAGAATTGCATCTTGCCAACAAAAAATCTACCTTGGTTAAAACACAGTTTTAGTTGCCACATTAAATCTTTGTGTTCAGAAAATGGAACTAAATTTTTTTCACAAGAAATGAATGAATTCTTAGAAACCAAGGCACCACACACCAGCATATGTGCATTGCTACACCACAGCAAAGTAGTGTGGTGGAGCTCAAAAACAGACACTTGCTTGAGGTGGCTAGATCACTTTGCTTTAAATCTAATTTCCCTTCATGTTTATGGGAAGAATGTCTTTTGATCAGAACATATTTAATTAAACATTTTCCATCTCCAAATATTGATCGAAAACCTTCTTTTGAGAAATTATTTAGGAAAAAACCTTCAGTTAAGCATCTTTTTGTTTTTTCTCTTTATGTTATGCTAGAACTTTTACGAACAAACATAAATTTCAGTCAAGAGCCTACAAAATGTGCTTTCATAGAATACTCAGAAGGACAAAAAGTGTATAAACTTTATCCCTTGAAATGCATAAGGTTTTCACTAGTAAAAGTGTGGCATTTTATGAACATATTTTCCCTTTTCAAACTCATAAAAGATTAAAAAAAAGTGAAGTGGTTCTTCGTATACCGTGTGAGTTAGATGAAGGAAGTTTCTCAACTCTTGAATATATCAGATTTGAAAATAATCAAATAACACCCTTGAATTTAGATCCTGTGGAAATAAAAACAATCCAAATGAAAGACCAACCATCCACCACTGAAGAAGCATCTATTCCTCAACAAACCCACAAGAGCTCTCGAGTGGTTCAAACTACTACTCAAGATCCAAATTTCATACCATCTGAATCTATTGGAAAAGAACGAAATCTCACACCAACCTAATCCATTAGGAGATCCACTCACACCTGGAAACCAACATCTTGGTTAAAATATTTCTATTGTCCTCTACTCACATCACCCCAAACCGTTGCCGTCTCCATTTCAGGAGGAAAAGAAACCAAGTATCTTATTGCTAAATATACTTCCTTTCATCAGTCCTCTAACAAACAAAAAGCATTTCTTATCTCATTGGTTTCTAAGTCTGAACCAAAGAACTTTAATGATGTTGTTGAGCATAAAAAGTGGCACGATGCCATGGAATTGGAGATCCATGCAAGAATTGGAGATCCATGCATTGGAGAAAACAACAAGTGGACCTTAACTTCTCCACCTAAAGGAGTCAAGTCAATCGGATGCAAGTGTGTGCGCAAAATCAAATACAAATCTGATGAATTGATAGAATGGTACAAATCTAGACTATAGTGAAAGGATATGCTCAACCAAAGGGCCTAATTACAATGAACTTGTGCACCAGTCACAAAAAATGGTAATTGCACAAACAATTTTTGCAACTGTAGGTAACAAAGTTTGAATTTTATGTCAGATGGATGTCAACAATGTTTTCTTATATGGAGATCTACAAGAAGAAGTATACATGTAAGTACCTAAAGAATATGCAAGACAAAGGGAGGATCTAGTGTGCAAGCTTCACAAATCCCTTTATGGCCTAAAAAGTCTCCAAGGAACTGGTTCCAGAAGTTGTATGCAGCCTTAGAGGAATTGGGGTCCATACAGTCTAAAGTTGACCACTCCTTGTTTACATCTAACTATGAAAATGAAGTCCTTGCAGTATGTTGACGATTTGATTATTGCAGGATATGACAAGATATTGTTACCAAGTTTAAAATGTTGTTAGGTCAAAATTTTCACACAAAGGATTTGGAAAAACCCAAATACCTCCTGGGAATTGAGATTACATATTGACCGCAAGACATCTATCTATCTCAACAAAAATATACATTGGACGTCATTTAGAAGTCGGTCTAATGGGAGCAATGCTAGTGGATTTTCCAATAGGGTTGGATTTAGAACAAGAAAATCTCCTCAATGATCCAACTTATTATCCATACTTGGTTGGCAGGTTAATTTATCTTAGCATCACAGGACTAGATATTTAGTTTGTCATGCATGTCCTAAAGTGTCTCATGCAACAACCCCAACAACCTCATATTCAAGCAGTGTGCCGAATCATTCAATATCTCAAGCTAAATCTTGGATAGCAAATTATGATGAGCACTTTTTGTGACTCTAATTGGGCAGCATGTCAACAAACCCATCGATCCGTTATAGGCTATTGTGTATTATTGTGAATTTATCATGTTTATCTACAAAAGCTGAATATACGCCTATAGCAAATGTCATCTATGAAATTACATAACTGAAAAATCTACTGCATGATTTTCAAGTCACTCTTTTGAGTCCTATCACAGTTTTATGTAATATTTGGGCAGCTATTCATTTTTCACCAACCCAATCTTTAATGAGCATATGAATTAAACATATTGAACTAGATTGTCATATTTTTCGTGAAAAACTACTTCAAGGTATGGTTAGAACATGTTACATTCGAAGCAAGGATCAACTGGTGGACTTGTTTACAAAAGCATTAGGGAAAGAGGAGTTTCACCATCGCTTGAGCACCCTAGGTGTTAAAAATCTTTACACTCTGTTCGAGGGGAGTGTCAAGATTTGCAAAATTGCCATTGCAATATTAGCAATATTATTTTTTGGCAATTTTTGGATATCATTATTACTGTCGTATTACCATGCACTCAATGTCAATCCACCTAGATATCCTTCCTTTTTTTTTCTTTCCCTGCATAGCAAGGAATCAAGGAGCTTAGGAAAGTAAGTCATGTTGCCGTTGGATGACCATTGTAATTGTACCACAGTTTAGTGTCTATATATTTTATACATGACATACCAAAATCAATACACTCAATTCAATTCAATTAGTACTCTTTCTTTCTCTTGCCAATTTCACTTTCCTTTAGGGCATGCATTGTATTAGAGAGAGAGAGAGCCGATAAAATGGGAATCCATATCAAAATTTGGGGACATGAAGTCCCCTAGTTACAATAACAATCCGCAAAACAGAAGCAAAAAGATGAAATATACAATACAACGTATAGTAAAACGAAATAAGAGAGGTGGGGAGAAAGTGGAAAAATGGAGCGGCATATTCACCCAGCCGCAGACGGAGGATGACGTCATAGCCGAATGGCAAAATGGACATCCCCCTGCACAAGACGAGCCACAGACTCTAGCGAAGAGAAGGTACCCCTGAAGATCCTATTGTTGCGCTCCTCCCAAATGCACCACCAAACTGAAATGAGCCACAACCTCCATACACGATCCCATGAAATAGACAGGTGGGAAGAAGGATAGAAGAGGAAAAGAAGACGAATGGAGGGTGGGATCTGGAAGGCTACTAATAAGAGAAGGCCAGACAGAGGCAAGAACACTAAAGAAGAAATGGCAAAAGTAAAAACGTGGACCCCAGACTCAGTTACGACAATACAGAGGGGACAATGGTTAGCTAAATTGATGCCAAGATGCTGCAAGTAGTCAAAAATGTTGATGTGGCTAGCAAGAAGAAGCCAAACAAAAGCAATAGCATGAGGAGAAGGGCCAGGGGACCAAAGGGATCAGGGTAAGAGCAACGTCATGGAAGAACCAAAGGAGGCCAGGTAGCAAGAAGAAAAAGTGAATCCATTGAAAGGTGAAAGAGGCCAGGATAGGGATGCGAACGATGGGATGTCAGCAAGGCGGAGGAAAAGAGGAATGGCAGAAAGTAGGTCACACCAAAAGTGAGAGGAAGAGGTGTGAGAGATAGAACTATTCCAAACACTAGGAGAAGACAGGTCAAATTTAGAGTAAATGAATAGGGTGATGGGAGAGTGCTCAGTTGTCAGACGCCACCATCAAAAACACAGAGAAGATTCAAAAACCCGACTAAGGTTGGTAACCTCAGCACCCCCAAGAAGATGCAGAAGGGCAATCATATCCCAACGCGCAAGGCGATCCGAAAGCCGAACACCATTCCATGTAAATTTACGAATGATCTTGTCAAACCTTTTCAGAACAGCCTCAGGAGGTCGAAAGATCACCAGAGCATGGAGGAGGACAAACGCAAGACAGTGCTTAGCAAGAGTAATACGACCTGGGAGAGAAAACAGCTTTTCCTGCCAATACTGAAGGCGATCAGCAAGCTTCTGCTCCACTCCATTCCAAAAGGAGGGTGCAGGAGGCAACAACGTAATCTGAAGACTCAAGTAGTCCATAGGTAGGCCAGCAGCCTTACACCCAAAGCAAGCTTCCGTAAGAAATACCGTGGTAGGATCCTCGTGAATGAGGGAAAGGTGACATTTAGAGGAATAATTAAAAAGACCCGAGATGAGCTCAAAAACCCGAAGGATGAACCAAGTTCTCACAATTTGTTGGTGGGAAGCAGTGCCAAACAGGAGAAAGTCGTCAACATACTGAAGGGTGGAGAAGGCCTGTAAGTAGAGAAGTGAATGCGGTGTGAGGAAGCCAACGACCGCAGCATAATGAAATAAAGTAGAAAAGCACTCGGCAACTAAGTTGAAAAGCAAAGGCAATAACGAACAACCTTGACGGAGGCCACGACCGAGACAAAAGAAATCGCCACACATCCCATTGAAGGAGACCGCAAGCTGGCCCCCAGTGACAAGCGAAAGGATCCACTAACTAAACGACAGACCAAAAGCAAGGCGGGTGAGGAGGTCAGAAAGGAACTCTCAACTAACCGAATCAAAGGCCTTAGAGATGTCCAACTTAAGGATGAAGGAAGGAAGACGCAGAGAGTATAGGGAGTGAACAACCTCATTGGCCAGGACAACAACGTCCTGCAAATGCCGACCCTTGATGAAAGCAACTTAGAAGGGGTTAATGATAGAAGGCATAACAGGCGCAAGCCGTAAGAAAAGTAATTTAGCAATAATCTTGTAAGGTGTGCCTAAGATAGAGATCGGGCGTAAGTATGTGACATTCGTAGTGTTAAGATGCTTAGGCACTAAGATGCATGTGGCTTGACTAAATTCCTTAAGAAAGATGAAGTTGTAGGCAAATTCATCACAAAACACAAACACATCAGCGCTACAAGCCTCCCAAATGGTGCGAAAATATTCAATAGGAAAACCATCAATGCCGAGCGCCTTACCAGAGCCAAGGGCCCAGACAGCATTCTTGATATCTTTCAGTGTAAGAAGGGCCGCTCAAGAGAGAACGCACATGAGACGGAGATGGAGGAGAGGTGAAAGTCTGGCAATGGGGCACGGAAGCGAAGAGGCTTAGAGTAGAAATCTCGAAAATGAGCGGTCAAACCCGGGAGAATGTCATCACCAAGAAAAACCTTATGCCCGGTAACTATGGACTGGAGCAATGTCTGACGACGTCTTTGAGAGGTGGCTAAGTGCAAGAATCTAGAATTCTGGTCTCCATACGAAAGCCAACCCAGCATAGAACGTTGCTGCCAATGGATGGACTCCCTAATCTACCACTCCTAAGCAAGACACTGAGACATAGGAGATGGGAAGACTGATCTGCAAAAAATATTGTCAAAAGACTGGATGGACAAGATCTCCTCATCCCAAACGATCACCTCAGAAAATTTGCCGCTCTAGAAAATGCGTTTTCAAGCGAAGACTTCCCTCCTAATGGAATGCAACTTCCGCGAGAGCCTGAAAGCAGCCACCTACCATGACGATTTGAGCCCACTATTTAGGGATGGTAGCCACAAAGGAATCGTCATGGAGCCACCAAAGCTCAAATCAAAACCTGGCGCACTTGGTACCAGCCCTACCCTGAATAAGGGAAAGGAGTAGCGGAGCATGATCTGACAAGTGCCTCGGTCCAAGAACCAAGGAGGACGAAGGAAACGTAGAGAACAGCCTAGACGAGAGGAAGACACGATCCAACCTACGAAGAATGGGAGGATTCCTATTGTTGGACCAAGTAAACTTACCATTATTCAGAGGCACGTCAAAAAGACCGAACTCTTCAACAAATGAGTGAAAAGCAGACATAGACGGATCAGAAGTGATAGAAGAGGATGAGTCAGCAGGGCTAAGCAAACAATTGAAGTACCCTACTAAAAGCTAAGGCAAATGAGCAAGCTGACAAGCATGATGCAGCTCAGCCCATAGCTGGTCACGCAAAGCTCCAACACAAGAGCTATAGACCGCAGTAACTAAGACCGGGCCATTGGGCCAGAGATCATTGAGAGAAGGTGAGATAGAGTACCTACCAACATGCACAAGTATCCCTATAAGAAGCGAAGATCAAGCCAGCAGGATGCCGCCAGCGGCCCCATTAGCTGGTAGGAACCCAAAGGACAGTTGACGCAACAAAGTACGAACACAAGTATGAGAGATCACAGACAGCTTGGTCTCAACCACGATAAGCACTGAAGATCCATGTTGATGGACCCAAGAAGAGAGATATCTACGCCGATAACAGGCACTCAGGCCTCGCACATTCCAACACGCAACCCTCATGGGGGAACCACGTGAAGCGATGCACGCCTGACCATCCTAGCAACACCAGGAGGGAGGATGGAAGCAACGGAAGCCTCAATCCTACACAATTCCCACCGCAACCTGGCAAGGCTGGAGTGGGAGGCCGGCGCAATAGGGACAACAAAAGATGAACGCAAGAAATCAAGTTGCTCCTACAAGAGAGAGACCTTAAGAGCGGCAAGCGCATCCGAAAGGGAGATGCTTAGCTCAACATCTAACAAGGCAGAGACAGGTGGCAACCTATCAGGCAGGAGGGGACAAACAATAGGTCCAATGGTGGGACTAGGCAACCGAGCAAGAGAGAGAGGGGAGGATGAGGGGCAATGGTGGGCACAGAATTGAGATGCAGAGCGAGGGAAAATGTGTCAACACAAGGGAAGTGGGGGAGGCCAATGCTAACAAGGGGAGTGGTAGGCTGGCGGAGTTGCGAGGACAGCCGCAACTGAGCCCAGAGAGTAGTATATGTAGGGAAGCCAAGTCAGTGATAAAGCTACAACCAAAAGAACAGAAGAAAACCAGAGCAGGTGGGCAAAGGAGGAGGTCCTGGGTGGTAGAGGGGCAGAGGGGGCCGGTAACAAGGGTAAAGAGCAAGAAACAGGCAACAGGGAGAGGTAGGCTGACTGGGGGTGACAAAATGCTAGAGGTCAAGGCAACGGAGCCCATAGTCGAAAAAGAGCGAGCAACAATAGCGACCTCAAGGAGACGACTCCCTGCAGACGGGTGGGCAATCGACTGTGATGGTGCAAAGGACTGGATGTTGCCAAGATCAGACTGGGCAGCAAGCAGCATCGGGTCTGGGCATCCAAAGGTGGACGCGTGCAAACTCCCAACTCGCAAATAAGAAAAAGGAAGGGGCAAGAAAGGTACCTTGGGGGAGCGCAACAGAGAGCAGGCAGGACTCCATGGAGAAGGCGAGGCTGGCTCCAGCGGTGAGGGAAGTAAAGGTGGGAGCTGTGATGGTGGGAACTCAGCAAGCGAAGAACACTGGTGCGACAGACCACCTGGACTGAAAATCCACGGGACCTCTACCAAGAGAGAGAGAGAGAGAGAGAGTGGAAAGGATACATGCAGTATGCAAGAAATTTTTGGGTGAGTACAAATTCAAAAAATCTTGCACCATTCAAATATATAACAAATTGATTGAGTGGCACCTAATTATATATGCATAAGACAATGTTCGAAGGGCATATCTAAGGGCCGATTAATATGTAAATAAAGGAATTCTATGGGATATATTATATTCGTGTGGGCAACTGCTGTACAAGCTCACATGTGGCTCGGCCACTAGATGAGCATAGAAATAAAGTGCTGAGAGGGGAAGGGGTAGCAGAAGAGGAGGAAGGCCATGAGAGGGAAAGACCAAGAGATGGAACAAGGAGCTGTCCGTCTTGTGTTTCACAGATGGCTCTGTAAGGTAAGCTTCCCACTCCTATGCAGCAGCTAGCTGTGGGACATGATTCATGGTTCAGTAGATAAGTCATAATTACTACACATAATATTCATCTTCTATATATATAAGCATGGAAGATTGTGTGTAGTAATTATGATTTGTCTACTGAAACATTAATCATGCATCATTCGTATATATATATATATATGTGTGTGTGTGTGTGTGTGTCTTGAAAAGATGTGTTTTACGTCTCATGTTTATTTATGTCACTCTCGAGGATATTGTGATTCAAGCTTCAGGAAAAATAGAACAAAACAACGGATCTAGACTTAAAGCTTTTACAGCATCATAGAACCAGAGAAGGATTTGGATCTGCTATCCAATCTTAAGAGCTTGTCTAGTTGAAAATATTTCCATTTCTTATTTTCCAATTTTTCACTCTCTAAGTTCTCAAGAACCTAATTTTTACAAAAGCTTGTTGTGTTTGGTAAAACTTGCAATCTGAAAGAAGAGTTGATTTAGTGTGGATGTCGGTATGAAATACGGAATACATCTTGCACTTATAACTGCAGAAGGTCTCATCCATGGTTACATAAAAACCAAGTTCTTTAGGCCCCAGCACGTTTGCCCCTCCAATCAGAATAGTTTTCTGCAATTGGCAGAAATAATCTAGCAAATTAGTTAACTTTCAGAATCTATAACTCCTTTCCCATACCTTAGATTTTCACATATAATATCTTGCTGGAAAGCTCTCTGTGTCTTCTTTTCATACCCTAAATTTCATCAAAAGCCGATCTTTTTAGCTGCCCTGTCATGATAATTCTTTACAGTCTATTTTCTGCTGCTTTTGGTGGAAATCTTCACTATAACCCTAGCTTTTAGCACAACTTATGGACTCGTAGTCAGGGAGGAACCAGGAATTTTTCATGAGGGCCAAGTTATAGTTTCAAAATATTTAACAGGGGTTGAAATATAATTTTTTCAAAATTTTTATATAGGATAAATGAAGTTTTTTAAATTTAGGGGCGTGTTGGTGTTGGGGGCGAGCGGCTCCCTTGGCTCCACCCCTGCTTGTAGTTATCAGTTTTCTGCAAATAAGGTATCACTGGAAAGCTTGAGAAGTCTACTTTTCAATGCCCCAATTTTGTGAAGATCTGAGGTCGTTTGTTCTATCTCTTACCCAAAATGATGTAACATTTTCTTTAAACCCCAAATTTCAGGTTTTTTTCTAAAATCCATAGCTTGTAGTGAACTTTTGATTAGCTCCCTTTCATCCTAGGGCTCCATTCCATATTCTGTTGCTTCAAGTAAACTTTAGGGTATGCCTAAGGCCTGATCCCCAAATTTCATCTAATTTGAACCCATTTACCGAGACAATTGAGTCTAAAACTAGAACCAATTCAGGTAAAACTCAAGTTCAGTTCCATTTGCATGCAGTTTTATTTGTTATATGTTTTTGCGCATTGTAAGACACTACTCATGGCTCATTCATATTCTGCTGCAAAGCTTGCCGGGGATACCCCCAACTTTATTGATCAAAAGAATCAATATATACAGTGTACAAAAACGTAAGGGGTTTACAGCCTGAGAATCATGGCAGTGTGTCCCAACTTAGCTTTGTCCCCATGGGGCAAGGCTTCAACAAAATAGAGATCACATCAGCAGACGGGTTGTCCTTAGTAACTTTGATATAATTCCTGGAGTGGAAAAACATTGAATTACAAACGTCTGCTTCCATTGGGCTGTCAAGCAGCCACCTGAGTTTGTTCCAACGTAGCCTTGGCCCTACCGCAAGTGAAAGATTGTGGAATCATCGAGATGATCTCATCAAATATAGAATGCAGCATGAGATTGTGAAACTGCCTTGGGTGAGTACTCCAGCAGTAGCTATCTCACCTGTCAGCCTGAAAACTCCATAGCTCATTTTGAACCAGGTGGGGTGATTATGAACTGCAATGTGGACATTGTAGGTCCAGTGGGAAGTCCTTTGCACTGCCTCTGCATCAATGCCCCTGGTGAACCAGAGCATAGCCTGTCAGTGCCATTTGCCTTTTAAAAGCTCCTTCTCCCTGAGGTTCTGAACATCTTGCAACAAATGTTTAGCTGCCTGATGTGGTGGTGGACGGCCTTCTCCGTGGCACACCCGATTGCAGACTTTCCACACCAAACCTCACCATAGGTAAAATCGATTTCCATACCTCTGATTTCCAACCTTTATGGTAGCTACATTAAATGTAACATGCATTGTATGATTTACAGCTAGAATCATCCAGGTACTTTCAATAAACTCCACGTCACAGATTATGCACGTCCGTGCAAGAAACCAAGAAATATGAATTCAATTCATGTCATCTGCCTCGAAGCACGGCATGAAGAGGTTCTAGAAAAATCATATATGACATGCATCTGTTTGTCCTGTACTGTTATACAAATCCAATTTTGCGACGAATTTAATGTTTTTTAGTTGTCCCACATCCAACCTGTTTGTAACATGGTGGTGCCACGTTTTACCACCATGGTGCAGTGGAGTTCTTCGATGATTTGATATCTAAGGTGCGAAGGTTTAAGATCTTAGGATCTCATATAAATGATTAAGGGTAGGCAATGAGCTGGGCTCGATGAGTAGTTGGGTACTCGGCTATGATGGTCTGGGTATTGCGGGTCCAACTCGAGCTGATATATATATATATATATATATATATATATATCACGTTTTACCACCATGGTGCAGTGGAGTTCTTCGATGATTTGATATCTAAGGTGCGAAGGTTTAAGATCTTAGGATCTCATATAAATGATTAAGGGTAGGCAATGAGCTGGGCTCGATGAGTAGTTGGGTACTCGGCTATGATGGTCTGGGTATTGCGGGTCCAACTCAAGCTGATATATATATATATATATATATATATATATATATATATATATGAAGAGATTACAAGGAAGACACCGGTGATGCGCCAAGAGTTTTTAAGTGTCGACTGCTACATACATATATATATATATATATATATATATATATATATATATATATATATATATATATATATATAGGAGAAAGAGAGAGAACAAAATAAAAATATGGAGAGATGATATATATATATATATATATACTTCTTCCACCATTGGGTATGGAAGAAGATCAAACCACACGATAAGATGCTCATTCGGGTTCCTGATAGGATTATTAAAAAAGAAACTAGCACCAAATGATATAAAAATGCATACTAACATGTACATATTCGTGAAGATTTTCCTCGAGTTGGACAAGTCCGAACCTCAAAAATTAACAAAACAATAAAGAGTCTGAAACCACACTCTCATTCTTACCGTGCATTTACTCATCAATTAAGAAAAATTAAAACATCATGCATGAGCATCATTTCAAACATGAATGATAAATGAAGACAATATAGCAAGCATATTTTGGAAATAAATGAAGAAATAGAATTTATTTCGCCTTGCTCATACTCCTGGTGCACTCAAGATATGGCTCTCGATCCTGGATAGGAAATCATTTGAGCTCTCTTGCACGGCCATGGTTAGGTGGCTAGAAGAAATGAAAATAGATGGAAATAAGAGGATGACTACATACCTTAAATATGAATGATATTAGAAATGAGTCATCTTTTTTTAATGATCTTGGAGTCATCTAAGATGAAGCTCCAAGATGATGAACCACCAAGAGATCTCTTTGTGCTCCTTTGAGGAGTTGTAGCTTGATGAAGCTTGCTCCCAAGGTTGGAGAAGAAGAGAGAAATGGAAAGAGAGAGCAAAGAAAATTTTGGAATTTCAAGTGTGAAAGCACAAGAGGTTCCTCCATGGTTGGCACATCCCCAACAGAGAACATTGTGGGGGTATTTATAGAGAGTTTTGGAGCCAAAACTCAAAATTCAAATTTTTTTGAATTTCACAATATTTTCATTCGAATTTCAAAAAATTTTGAATTATTTTCAATTTTTTTTCTAAGGAATAGGTTTTGACTAAATGGGATTGGCCATTAGCCCTACAAACACCCTTTTGAGGTGTGGGCAATGCTATTGCCCACCCAAAGAAACCAAAACCACTCCCAAAGGGGTGGTTTTTGCAAGAAAGGGGGGGGGGCTACATCGTCGTAGGCCCCTGCCCGGGCATTGTTGCGCGCCATGCACAACAGCGCCCGCGTCTTGGTAACGCGATCGCGCAACCTGTTGCCTGCGGCACGGAAAACCTCTTTTTTTAACTTAATTTAAATAAAAAGAAAATAAGATAAAATACCATAAAACCTCTTTTTTTATTCTGAATATGTAGAAAACTGATTTTTTTGTTATAAAAGAGTGGTCGGCTTCGTTTTAGGCTTTCAAAAACATATTTTGGTGTGAGGAAGAACCATAAAATGAGGAGAGGTCTGTGCTCGCACACATGGCGCTTATAAAACTAGACTATGTCATTTTTTAACTTGATTTTGGATTTTTATTTGAAATGCTTGATTTGGATCTAAGCTTGGGTTTAAAAATTAATTTTAGAATGAATAGTGGCAAATTTGTTTTGGGTCTAGGATTAAATCCAAATACAGTATTTTTTGAAAAATTTGGGGTGATAACACTTAGTAAAATCGAAACTATAATAAAAGTTCAATCAAGTAGGTCGTACCGGGGGAACATGGCTTCACAGATAGCTTTAACTCACATCCATAGTGGGGTTTTTCCATAGCTCTAATACCAAAGCTATCACATCTCAACCCTTTGACCCTCAGATAACTTATTTTTTGGTTAAAACATAAACATTGAGGTGCGAGGACACAACAATTCAAAAAGAAATGAGCTATACAAATCAAAGATAGTGGGGCAACTTTTCATTATATGATAAATTTAGTTCATATAAAATCACATCATATTTCTCAATAATACATATGATAAAAATGTCCCAAAACCACAACATTAACGTCTAACAAAAATAAGACATCAATGAGACTAAAACATGATACGCCGGCACTACAATACACCCAAAACCTCCCCAGTAGGATGTGAGTAGAGAGCCATCTGATCAACCAGCTGCCCCAGGTACACCAAAACCTGATAAAGGAAAATAACAGAAGGCTTAGTCTTCATAGTATGGCAACACACCAGATAAATCCCTAACCCTCTAAGGTAAGGGCTTGAATCTGGGATATAACAAATACTATAACAAAACACTATCATATCGTGATAGGAGCATGCAATCACATGACTTGTCTTGGAAGCCCCTCACATATACTACAACATGTAAAGGTCACTCAATGGCCACAATTAACATATTTAATAATCACATTCACTTCATTGACATGTACTTCATTCACATTCTTTTCATTTACATTTGCTTTAGTGAATGGACAGTTCCTATTGGTGCAAACACAGACATGTGCACACCACGGGTGACCTACAGTCGAGAGACAACCCCTGTGGTTACCCAAAACGATACGCTTCCATTCACACTGCAGCGGTAGAGCACTCGTCCATAGATATGTGACTTCTAAGGAGAGTTGCTTAGCCTTCCTTAGGATACTCAGGTTGGGAAGGCAGGAGCCCAACGTTCCAAGCACATCACACAACGATATCGTGGGGCCTTGCACTGCCTGCGCTACAAGTTGGTAAGACCAGTGGCAAGGGCGGCACATCTCCCAAATACATTGTCATATCCCACTGGCCTCACATCTATTATTCTTTCTTATCATTATGATAGCACATTCACAAAATGACCGGCTAGCACAAGAGGTTGGTTTATTTCATGAATGCGCCCATACCTCCAAATGCCTCCACACGAGGGTTACACATATAGTCAATACTCTTTGCGAGTTGTCATAATTTTACAGATACAACTACCCTTCAAATTCATT
This sequence comes from Nymphaea colorata, assembly GCF_008831285.2. NCBI lineage: Eukaryota > Viridiplantae > Streptophyta > Magnoliopsida > Nymphaeales > Nymphaeaceae > Nymphaea > Nymphaea colorata. The sequence continues at coordinate 12,750,090 of NC_045149.1, read as the reverse complement.
CAATTACATCATGCCCATGGCAGTGTATACGAAACATATTGCAACATTCATATCAATCAAACAAATCAATCACATCTTACGAAACTTAGTCGAACCACAGAGAATAGTCTTAATCTGTTATTAGCTCATAGTTGTCCTACGTAGTTATCATCTTACAATGTTTTCTAGTGCATGATCAAGGTCGATGAGATATTTGACTCGATACCCCACTTCATCTATCATAAATAGTTATCATTGCTAGCATGCACATGCAATTGTGTAGTAATTTTAAAAACAAAACCAATCACATAAATACATACATTCATTCACAACACAATCATAGGATTCAACGATCCTAAAAGACACACATTCTAAAGTTGGCTTAGGCAGGGATTTACCTGGAATGCCCCGATACTTGTTACGTGTCTCCAAAAATACCCAAAAAGCCTTGAGCTTCGAACTTTGTCGCTCAAGGTCTACTCGACATGCTCAGTGTATTTGTAAACATAATCAAGCGATAAATTCTTTACTCGCTTCGTTTTACAATTTAAACAAGTTTGGCATGGAATCATTGAGGCATAGGTAATCGCCTCAAGAGGGTGCTATCGGTCCATAAAGCCCTCCAATAGGTCTCATCCCAACTTCTTAAGGCTGTGACCAAACAATTTAAACTTCGAGCTTTCGACTTAACCAATCACTAATAAGTTTCTCACTTGCTTTCTTAATTGAGACATCTTCTCAACATACATACTCTTTCCCAACAAGCAACACGGTTATGCACTTCAACAATAGCATAAGTCACGAGTTTGCTAAAACGGTTCTAAACCTTCTCAACTATATCAAATCTATACCATGCTTCCTAACCCCTCCAAATATTAACCCATCATGTTAGAAATGTAATTATAGACATAGATCATTGTCCCTCCAAAATAGTCCAAGACCTTACCCAAAGTAGCAATGTCGCTAACAGGCATTCTAAATCATCCAATCTTGAATCAAGCATGCTCAATTAATAATTATATATGCATTAACAAAAAGTATTAGACAATTTAGGCTCGATTAGACCTCTCTCACCCCATTATTAGAGTCTAAACTGCTATAGTGCTCACAGCAGCCACCTCAAGTGCTCGACCGATCCCCAAGCGGCTAAAATTATATAATGTCGTTGCCACCAATGCCGTCAATTCACTGGTATGAGGGGAAAGAAGCATCCTCAAGCTGTAATTCCAACCCAACAACAGTAAGTAGGCGAAAATGAGGGAAAGAAAGTTCAAACGAAGGGTCTGCCATTGGAAGAGAGCCTACAGTAACATTGAGGGAGGCGGTTCAGTTGAGGGATGCTGAAGATGAGCGAGAGAGGACATGAGAGGATGGGAGTGAGAGAGAGACAACACACGGAAAGGGGTGGACGGTGGTGGACAGTCAAAGGGAGGGGAAACTGAGGGTTTAGGTGAGGGAGAAAGGGCAGGTGCAAGCGAGAGGCGAGAGAGGACATGAGAGGGTGGGAGTGAGAGAGAGACAACACACGGAAAGAGGTGCATGGTGGTGGACAGTCAAAGGGAGGGGAAATTGAGGGTTTAGGTGAGGGAGAAAGGGCAGGTGCAAGCGAGAGGGAGAGTGTGCAGACAGGGAGAGTGCTCGGTTGAGGGAGAGGGGGAAAACAATGAGAGTGAGACTGGTGTTACGGAGGGAGAGAGAAAGAGTGCAGGAAAATTGCGAAGGAGTGAGACAGTGCGGGAGAGAGATGCGAGCAGAGAGACGATAGAGTAGCCAAGGAGGAAGGGAGTACAGGAGAGAGGGCGTGAGAGCTTGTGGGAGTGAGAGAATGTTGATAGAGGGGAGACAGACAGAGAGATCGGGACAGAGGGAGAGGGATGACACGATTTGGGGGAACAAAAGAGCGAAGATGAGGGGGACTAAAGGCAAGACAAAGAGAGGGCGAGTGAGGAGTGGTGAAAAAAGAGAGTGCAGACAGAGAGGGCTCGGACAATACAAGATGAGAAGGAAGGGGAAACAGATGGGAGAGGGAGAAACCTAGTTACCCTAATCGCCGCCGCACTACACCGCCACCGCTGCACTGCACCGCCACTGCTCCTTCCTCCACCTTCTTCTTCTCCACATCTGATGCACGCCTACAGAATGAGAGGGCAACGAAGAGGGAGACAAAGAGGAACATGAGGAAGGGGAACCCGCGTCGGGCTTCCTCTACGAGTGATGGAGTTCGGGTTCAGGTCTGGATCCGACCTGCCCAAAACAAAATCGTTACAAAAATAGCACATACAAGAAGTAATTTAACGGCAAATCATCTGCATGTTCCTTAGGCCAACTAGCTATGTTATATCCTCAGAGCAGTTTAACATGACAATGGATTTCTGATGGCCAGTATACCAGACCATCCCCAAATCTGGGATCTGGAACAATCAAATGCCTTCATTTTCAGAGTCTCTTTCTTATGTATTGCTTCAAGTCATCCTTGAAATCAACGCCAGAGCTACATGTGGTTTTATGTAGGCAGTTGCCTACGCAGCCCCCATGGGTTTTATTTATTATATACTGGTTGACCCAAAACATTTGCATATTTATATAAATGGTGCCCCTCAAGCAATTACTTATTTATGTATGGTCCCTTTAATAAATTTGCTATTTACTTGAAGTGTCTAAGTGTTTTTTAAATTAATGTCACTCAACCAAGAATTTTTGCCTTTGCCCTGCTTGAAATAATGGTAATTGCTAAATCCTTCATTGTCATCTTGTGACAAAAAAATTCATGTCTGAAACTTGCACTTGTTAGTTCAAAGCTTAGGAGCTTACCACAATAATACAAATAAGATGGGTTTATGTCATACAAAATGTAACACTCCATAATTACTTTATTTTTTTCTTTTTAAAATACATGTTTCATTCTGATAAAAATAAATGGTTTCATTAGCAAATTAACTTCACGATTTGGTTAGGGATTCTCATGTGAGAGAGCAATAAGTTTCAGTGAGTATGCAATGGAGCTGGTTCAAGTGGAAAAATTCTTGACGCTGTGCAATATAAGCCTGATTGGTGCTTTCTCAATGATCAGTGGCAGATGGAGTTTGGAGAGGAGGGCTCTTTCAAAGTCTACACTATGGCGAGTTCTGATCAAAGCGCTCTGATCTTCCAGAGCCTTCCACTCTCTAGGGGTGGTGGAGGGTGAAATCCTTTTTGTTTCTTCAAACCTTGGTTGATGCATCATGAAGGACTGGACCTTATTCGCCATGAATGGCAAAGGAATGTGTCAGGGTGCCCCATGATCCGATTCCTTAAAATGCTGGGGTGTGTTAGACGTGCTCTACACAGAGGTGGAACAAAAAGAGGTTTGGCTTATTATATGATAAGGTTGGGAGGCTAAATTATAGGTTGGAGGAGTGTAGGAATAGGGTGGAGCAGTGTGAGATTGATGCTCTAAATGAGGAGCACTATTGTCATCACCCCAAATTTTTCCAAAAAGAGGTGTATTTCATTTTTACAATTATTTCATCTGGATTTAATTCCACGGTCTTAAGCCCAATCCTAAACCCAAAATAAATTCGTGACTATTCAATCCCAATTGAATTTCTAAACCCTAAACACAAAATTCAAATTCAATACCCAACTTTAGAAGCGAGGTTCAAACCCAAAATCCAACTGTCGGATCCGAATTAAATGCAAAACCCAAGTCTTAAATCACTTTGTTTTATGCTTCACTCTCGTGCCAAAATGTGTTTTTGAGCTTAAATCACTCACTAGAATGTGTCGGCAACCAATTGAACCGAATCCGGATTCAAAATGACTCGTAGTCTCCCAAAACAGAGTCGGCCGCCCATTTTTAACAAAAACCATTTTTTTATATTTTAAATAAAAAAAGGTTGTGTGCTTCTTGTATAGGCAGCTTTTCATTGTTATTATTTATTTGTTTTGTTTTTTTTAAACAAACAAAGCAGCGCGCATGTGCACACAAGCGTGATGCGCAGTGGCACAAACGTGAGCTGTGCGAGCGTGCGTTTGTGTGCCATGCGAGAGCGCACTCACACGTTGCGCACGGCAACGCATCATGCGCTGCCGTGCGCATCAGTGCAGTGCCTACCGTGCTGAGACAGGGCCTGTGCAGACAAACCCCCTTTCTTGGTCAAAAACCACCCCTTGGGCGGGCAATTTTGGCCTGGCTGGGTGGGCATTAGCCTTGCCCACACCCCAAAGGGTGTTTGCAGGTCTAGTGGCCAATCCCATTCAAAAATAGTTGAAATGTGTATGAAATTCTTGTCAAATTCAAAAAAAAAAAATGAATTTTGGCTCCAAAACTCTTTATAAATACCCCCTCAATCCTCCTTCTTGAGCATGAGCCAACCATGGAGGAACCTCTAATGCTTCCTCACTTGAAATTTTTGAATTTCCTTTGGAATTCTTTCTTCTCCTCCAACCTTGGAAGCAAGGTTCTCCATGTTCCAACTCTTCAAGAGAGCATGAGAAAATATTAGAGGTGTGTAGTTCTCATTTCATTTTCACTTTTTGTTTCGCCTTGTTACCTCCCCATGGCCAAGTAAGAAAGCTCTAATGATGTCCTAATCTGGAGTCGAGAGCTATATCTTAAGTGCACTGGGATTATGATCAAGGCGAACCAAATTCCATTTCTTCATTTATTTCCAAAAATATGTTTGTTATATTGTTCTACTCATTGTTTATGCTTGAAATGATGCTTATGCATGATCTATTAATTTTCCTTAAACAATGAGCAAATGCAGGGCGAAAATGAGTGCTTGGGTTGGGATTTGTTTATTCTTGTGTTGATTTTTGAGGCTGGGACTTGTCCAACCCGATAAAGCCTCTCACGAATTTCTACATGGTGATATGCATTATTCATGTTATTCTCACGCTTAGTTTCTTTTCTAATCACACGATTAGGGACCCCAATGAGTGTTTTCCTATGTTGCTCTTCATTTCATGTATGTTTGATTTTCTAACATGCCCAATGGTGGAAGAAATATATCCTCTTGCAGCCAACAAACTAATATTGTTTTTCATATTCATATACAAAAATATTTAGAATCGTATTTTCCAAAAGATTTTTGAAAACAACAACCCCCTCTAATGAGACTTGAAGACTTAGCTTCGGCTCTTGCATGAATCCAAATTCATCTCCGGCATACATAAAAATTGAAGTTGAATATTTTCAAGTCATTTCTTTATTTTAACTTTCATGAACATATATATATATATACATGTTATACGTATGTGTGTATTGTCCTTCATGGAATACACGTATATATAAAAATATATATATGTGTATTCCATTTTAAAATATCTCCCTCTTTCTTTCTAAAATCTTCTTCTCCCTCTCGATTTTATTTTATTTCCTTTTAACAAGCTTTATTATATGTATCCATATGTATATATATGTACATATAGAGCTCTAGCTTGCTAGCAAATGAATTATAGCAAAGTCTTAAACATACTTAACTTATTAAGAGAACACTAAATTGGATTTAAAAGGTAATCTTCAAATGTTTCCAAACAATATTTGTAAAAATTTTCCAATTCAAGATTTTTCCAAATCAAAGCGCCTTATACTCTCAAATGATTCTTCAAAAACTTTCTCGAAAATTTGAAACATCAAGTCTTCAATATTTTCTCAAACACTGCACCGCATTTAGGATGAAAAAAAAGTCTAAGCAAAAACTAAATGCATCAAACATAAGCATAACCATTAGATTAATTACCCTTGGTAAAGGCACTGGGAACGATCAATCTTCTTACCGATGGGCGAGTCCCTTTCTCTTTCATTTCAAAACAAAAACTCATTTTTCTATAGCACTCCAAAAACCAAAAATTATTGGGGAAACAAACAACTATGTGAGGAATGAGCTAAAAAATGTGCTCCTCATGGAAGAGGCAGTCTGGAGGGAGAGGTCCCGCATTAGATGGCTGGCCGAAGGAGATAATAATATATGTTATAGCCAATAGTAGGCTGGCTAAAAGAAACATCAAAGTGTTAGAAGTGGACGGTGTAACTCTTCATGAGGAGTATCAAATCTGATATGTTTGCACAGATTACTTCCACAATTTGCTTGTGTCAGATGTGGCTGCAGGGAGCTTTTTTTATGGCATTGAGGAAGGAGAGATGGTTAGCAATAAGGAAAATGATATACTTCTCAGACCAGTTTCCTTTGCGGAAATTCATAAGGCGGTAAAGTCCATTGATAAGGACAGTGCTGCTAGGCCAGATGGATTCTCAAACTACTTTTATCAAGAGTGCTGGGCCATTATTGGTAATGATCTTAGCCGAGTTGTTCAGTACTCCTTTCTCAAGGGTAAGATGGTTTGTAGTGTCAATCACACTATGATATGCTTGATAGCAACAAAATCAAATACTAAGAGGGTGGATCACTTTAGACTCATATCCCTTTGTAATAAGATATACAAAATTATATCCAAAATCATGGTGCACTACATGAGAGTTTTTCTGGACCGACTCATCCAAACTAACCAAGCAGCTTTCATGAAAGGTACGCATATCCAAGATCACACCTTATGGGCTAATGAGATTATTAATGCAGATAAGTTTTGGTGGAAAAGGAAGTTGTTGTTTGAAGCTTGTCCTTTTGAAAGCTTGTGATAGAGTTTCTTGGTCATTCTTGCAAGGCAACTTGCTCCTTCTTGGCTTCTATCCATCTAGGATTGAGCATGTCATGATGTGTGTACAGTAGGTCACCTATGAGGCTATTGTCAATGGGAAGCTCAATGATAGTTTTATAGGGAATGGAGGACTCTGTCAGGAAGATCTGATGTCCCCATATCTCTTTATTATTGTTATGAAGATGTTAAATGAACGACTTTTTCAAATGGAGGTTCAATGTAAGAGCATCCAAGTCCCCAGACTTCATAGAGCTAGAAAGGAAGCTGCTGCCATTATGTTTGCAGATAAGGTCTTTATGATCACCAAAGCCAACATGAGATCTTTCATCTTTCACTTCTATTAAAAAGGTTTTGGACCTTTTTGTGCAGTTGGCTGGTATGAAGGTTAATGAAGACATCTGAGTTGTATCATATGAAGACTATAGGGTGTCAGGCAGAGGATTTGAGGAGAATCCTCCACTGGCCTTTTGGTGTGCTTCCAACTAATTATCTTGGCGTTCCCCTATTCATCGGAAAGCTTACAAAGGAATTGTGTGGGCCCACTGATCCAAAATATGGCAAAATGGTTAGCTATTTGGAAAGCCAAAATGCTATCTTTTGCAGGAACCCTCTCTTATAAAGTATGTTCTCTAGACTCTCCCCCACTACTGAATGAAGGTTTTTAGACTGCCCACATTAGTGATGAGGTAAATTTAAAAAATGTGCATGAGGTTTTTCTGGAATGAGAGTGATAGCGTCCGACACAGTCATTATGTTAAGTGAGACAGACTTTTCTTTCCCTCTGATAAAGGGGGAGTTGGGCTTCAAAAGCTTGCAGATAGCAACAGAGCTTCTAGCTAGTAGGTGTTCTAGACTTATGCTGCATAATGGGTTGTGGGCTGACTTGTATAAAGACAAGTAACTTAGGGCTAATGATCTTTGGACCTTGGGTAAGCCAGTCTGGGAGACAGCTTGGTGAAATGGTTTGATATGGGGATGAGACTGGTTGAAGGACGAGGTGAAACGGAAAATTGAAAATGATAAGAAGAGCAAGCTTTGGCTATACCATTGAAATGGGGACATACTTACCTCTAGAGCTAGTAGCTTAGATTATGGCCTTCTTGAAGGAGGTATTGGTATCAATGTACAAGTGATGATATCTATCTATAGTGAATCAGGGGAGAGTGTCAATCCCATCATTGATTTAGTCAGAAATGAAGTGGAGAGAGTTCCTCTTGGTAGTAATGAAGACATGTTCATACGGAGGGATAACTGCCATGGTGCCTTTTGTGCGGGTGAGATCTTAAAGAAATGTAGGATGGGGGAGAGAAAGGAATTGTCGCATGTTAACATCTAGAAAGGTGAAGGTCCCTCTAGAAACTAGTGGTACACCTATCTTGTGTGAAAAGGGAGGCTGCCTACTCTTGACTGAACCCAAAAAATGGGTGTTTTTCTTGCTAATCGTTGTTTGTTTTGCAGGGAAGCTTTGGAATCAAACATCACATTATCATTGGATGCAGAGGGGCAAAGATAGTGTGGCATTGAATTGTCTCCAAATTTGGTCGGTCCAAAATCCTGCACTGTGATATTTCCGTTGAGATCAAAAGGTGGATGCTAGTGCAGATTCATGGTAAATGGAGGCACAAATGTTGGAAAATTGCTTTCCTTATCACTTGTTGGAGACTCTGGTGACACTTGAACCATCTGTTCCATGAAGGAGGTAACAAGTCAATGTCAGTTATGAAACATGAGTTTTGGAAATCTTGTGTGGAATATTTCTCCAATGTCAGATGGAATAGAGATTCAGCAGTCACAGTAGATATTTGGCTGAGAACGGGACTTTATTTTGAAGACATCAAAGCTCCCCTGAGTGAGAGCTTATTTATTCATGTCGACCATGTCGAGCTTGATTATTAACGTCAACCATGTCGAGCTTAATTATTAATGTCGATTCAAGTTGCCGCGATCAGCTGTAGTATGGGTAAGGTGTGAGCTGCTGTTTTGCTCAAGGAGAAAAGACATAATTTTTTAGGGAGAACTGATTATTCTATAAATCTATTGGGATATCATAAGGATTATGGGGGGAAATGAAGATTAATAGGGGCCCTGCGATCATGGAGCTAGGCCTTTTTGTGAAGAATCACATGTGCTCAGCTGAAGAGATTTTTTGTGCGGCATAGTAGCCATACTTGTTTATGGTCTTTAGTTTTTTGTTTTTGTTTTTGAAGGGTTGAGTCAACTGTTAGTTTCCCCTCATTTGTGAAGATTGGTGATTTTGCCCCCATCGATCTTCCCCTTGTACAATTTTTTTGTCTCTAGTAAAGGTAGAAGGACTAACCCCCAGCAATTACTTGACTGCAAGTAGGGCTGCACAACGAGCCGAGCTAACTCGGGTTCGACTTGAACTCGCTCGAAAAAACTCGGTTCATGCTCAACTCGTTTATAAACAAGAAGAGTTCGAGCTTACAAAGATACTTGAAACGATAAATTAGTTGACTTCGAGTTTTTAGAACTCGACTCATTTATACTTGACTCAACTTGCATACCGGTACTCTATATAATATTGCCAAAACCTGTTTCACAAGTTACCCGAGTTAATACTTACACGAGTTGAACGAGTTAATGCTTACACGAGTTAATGCTAAACTAGATAAATTGGTTAAATGAGTCAAGTTTGAGCTCGATTTTGTGTAGTTGAGTCAAGCTCGAGCTTCCTATAACGAGCATAAGTCGAGTTCAAGCTGATCTCGAGTTTTTTGAGCCGAGTCGAGCTCAACCTGGCCAAGCTTGGGCTCGACTTGGCTCGTGTGCAGCCCTAACTGCAACTGGGATGGTTTTGGCATCGATCTATTTTAATTTCATTTTAACTGCGTTTATTTAATTTAATTGTGTTGGATTGGACATCTTATTTAGTTTCTGTTTGGGATCCAAAAGTTCCTAATTGTTTAGAAAAAACCCTATTTAAAAGTTACATGTGATTTATTTGAGATTAGAATGAAGATTGATTGATTGTGATTTGCCCTAATTCCCTTTCTCTTTCTCTATTCTTTTTTTTATTTTCTTTGTTTCATTTGCTTTCTAGTTCGCCTTGTTTGCACTTCTATGGCCACGAGAGTGAGGAATTCTTACAGTTGTAACAAAGTATACGATTAAAATGAGCACGTAAGCAGCACATAAAGAAGGGTTGAATATGGAAAACCTCCATTTGTCCACGGAATTTATCTCATGATCAAAATTGTCCATGTGTAGGCAGCTTTGAGCATGGGCTACCCGGACAGATTATTATTATTATTATTATTATTATTATTATTATTATTATTATTATTATTATTATTATTATTATTATATGACATATAATTACAATTAATTACAATAAAAACATATATTTTTTATAAAATAATAATTTAAATAATTATCTGACAGAGTCAGTTGAGTACTGGCACGATGCCCACCCTTTGATGTTTGACGTATAAAGTTACGCAAGGAGGCGCAAGCCCAAAAGAAAAACATGCAACATTTTAGTTAAAAAGGTCACAATCGATGTATTCATCCTCAGTTATGAGAATTATAAATTAAGGTCTGAATTTTTAATGAGCATAGGCAAAGGTTCTCTTCTTCCCACAAAATCCAAGAATTGGTACCTGGCCCTCACCCTTGTGGACCCTTGAAAGGTCCATAAGGTCAAGAGGTTAGCATCAGAAGTGTACTTTTCAATATAATCTTGCCAAGATCTACCGAACCCCAGCCTTCTTTAAAAAACAAAAAAGATCAGATAGAAAGGTTGCTTGTGACGTAAAGGTGATTAGCTAGTCAAATCGGAAACTTTTCTTGTGATCTCATGTCCTCCGTCACCTTAACTATTTTGGAAGCAGTCCCCAAGTTTGCCTCAGCTTCATCCTCATGTCAAAATCCACCTCAAGCACTCACCAACAAAGTTCTTTCATACCCCCGCACCGTATTTGGCAAATTCATCGATTCTAGTCGCAAGTTGCTCGAGTCTGTTAAGATCATCCATTTATTGGGTCACTACTGGGGGCCTGTCGAGTCCTTTACATGTTCTTTTTGTTGTACATTATTAAATATTAAAGTTTGTTATTTTTTGAGTTATGAACTTACTACATATGTGAAAATACTTATATGTATTTCATATTTAGTTGATGAAAAAATCAATTGTAAAGTCTTCACAGGCTTACCTTCTTCATCTACTTGTAAAAAGAATGCACTATAAAAATTTACGAACTAACTTAACTGAGTTACCAAGTCGACTCTTGGACCTAACCACCGGCGGCCAGCGGAAGGGGGAGAAACTACTCCCCTTTTCTTCCCTAATGTTAGGGAGGAAAGGTGGAGGAGTTTCTCCCCGTTTTGCAAGCCAACGGCAGTGCTCATGCCATTAGCCGGAGTCACCCGTAAGTGGGTGACCACTGGGTGGCGCCGGCCGACAGCTGGGCACCACAAATCCGCTAGCTGATGGCCTGGGTGCCGCCATGGACCGGCGAGAGGGGAAGAAGCCCCTGCCCCTTTTTCTTCCTTTCTTGTTCCCCTTTTCCATTCCACGATCACAAACAAACATTAACAAATAAAAAAAATAAAAGGAAAAAGTAACTAGTAAAAAAAAATCAAACCATAGCCCTCTATCAAAAAGATAAAAGGGCCCTCATTTGATGTCTACAGATGGCATCAAAACCTTGGCGTCACAATTCTATGATCATATAAAAAAATTAAATAGTACTCTAGCTTTTTAGAGTCACCCCACCCCACCATCTAAGCAAGACCACTTGATCCAGCATGATGGGCGGTTAACATCTTCTATTATTAATTCACTTTTTTATATTTATGTTTTTTTCTCAACCATTCATCAGCATCATATAGCATCATATGAACAGCCTTGGTTAGACGGTTGGGTAAATGTGGAGCATCATATGAACAGCCTTGGTTAGACCGTTGGGTAAATGTGGATAGCCAGAGTTACTATTATATATATATATATATATATATATATATATAAAGTATCCTAATAAAACGAGCAAGTGGTATTTGCCATAATGCTTTGTGGCCATAAGTGAATGGAATTATGAAATCGTCTGATCTGCATCGATTGGATGGTTCAAATTGTGAGCATTCACTGCCTATTTTCCGATCTCCTTGGCCCTTCTAAAAGGGAAAGAAAGGAAAGGGGTTGGCTCTCCCTCTCTTTCTCTCTCTCTCCCTCTCTCATGCAGGAGAGTCGATGCATAGGGTTTGCATTTTCTCTATCTTGGTCGACAAAGACATGTAGCGTTTAAGGAACTGCCTTCCTTAGGCAATGCGTGCACGAATAGGTGGTCTTCTTTCATGCATCAGCAGTGGTAGGGCCACAATATATATATATATATATATATATAAAGGAAATCTTTATGACGTTAATATGAAAATAAATAAATATTAAGACACTATTGTGTCACACCAACCCATATGTAACTCCACCACTGACACAACAAGTCTCTTTGATCCCTCTCTCTTCCCTCCACCCGGATCCGAAATGAGCATTTGTGTTTTCAATTAATAGGAGTGATGTTTCACCCTTTTCTGGACTTCAAAATGCTTATGCAATTTTACATAAGATCGACTAAGAACTCATCTAAAAAAAAAGGTCAAAACATTATTATGGAAATGAATGCCAATAGGATTATTTCAAGATGGCCCTTTCCATGACCTGGCTATCTCCCCTATGGTCTCCACTTATTTTTCTTAGCCTGAGCTATAACCTTTGGCTGTGTAGGGCAAAGCTGGTTATATGCACGATAGTGTACACAGAAAAATTCTATACAATGACCATAATACTTCTAAATATAGAAGGAAAATATTCTTTTGTAAAGATAAAAATTATAATAAAAAGCTAAATGCCCAAAAAGGACATTTTTTTTAAGCTTTCTAAAATACTCCAATTCTCACTTTTCTGAGGGTACATGCTCTATATTGGTGCAACTCACTCTGGTGGATTATGTGCACAGCCTTGTGCACGTAAAATTATGCACAAGACTGTGCTGACCAAAATGCTCCCATTAAAATTAAAAAAAAAAAAATTAAGAGGGTGAAAATGGATTGTGAAGAAGTTAGAAAAAGTTTAAACTAGCAATTATTTTATAAAAATTTCAAAAATACTAGCTACCGTTTTTGGTGCACACCTGAAGTGTGCACGCAACTCAATCTGATAACCAACTTCCTCTGGTGATGGAGTTGTGTCAACTAGTCCTTCAAATTTTTAAAGTCAAACAAAATCCACATCCCATTTGCGGGACCACGGAATGGGGTCCTGGTGGATAGAGAAGACGCCCAAGCATTGGTCTAGATGCGAGGAGGTCCGACCATTTAATCACAAAAGACGGTTCCTCCGTTCCCTATTCCATGCTATATGTTTATCATTTTGGTCTCTTATATTTTTTTTTCTTGCTAGTGGTTAGACAAGTTTCATGTGGTTATATGAAAATTCCAAATTCAATTTCAAAACCCAAGATCTATATATATATATATATATATATATATATATATATATAGATATAGATCCTTATTAAACTATTCATGCTTTCTCATTGTTAGATATTGGTATTTACTTAATGTCTATTTTGCTCAACTCTTTTGATCACCTTTTTGTATCTTTAAATTTTTCTATTTATCTTTTCTACTTTTTATTAAAATGTATATTTTTAATTCCATTGATTGTTGAAGACAATGAAGAGTGATTCCAAGTTGACTCAAATAAGTGGGTTCTCTGAATTTGTTTCACGATCAATGTGATTCAAACCCCAAAGTTAGCAATACAAGACAAAAAAAACAGATTTGTTTTTGGCAGTTTTCACTTTTTATTAATGCATACACTCATCATATCACACCCACGATATGAACCACAATTATTTGAATGGCCCACCTCTGGATTTTTTTCTTTTCATTTTTTGACACAAAAACTGCACGAAGAACGTGAATTACCAACTCCTAATTAATAGAGTAGAACTCGACAATTAAAACTGTTGACGGCCTTTTATATTGGGAAACTTTAGAGCATAGAGTGAATGGAATAAACAAAGATAATTTTGTTGTTGAGGTTAGAGTACTTTTTTCGTTTTGAACATTGAAATCTTTAAGCCAACTCATTATGTCCTAGCTGAGGGGCTGGATAGTCTCCTTCCCAACCCCAAGTAGGGGCAGTGTCAGAAATTTTTCATGAAAGGGGTCGAATTAAAGTTTTTAAATTTTGATTAGAGCCAAAATATCATTTTTCAAAATTTTTACATAAAACAAGTGATTTTTTTTTTAAATTTACATGTAAATTTAAAAGAAAAAAATTGAGGTAGGGCCAGGGTCCATGCGGGCCCTACCTTGGCTCCGCTCCTGCCCCCAGGGTTCGTGACTTACTTAGGGACTTGCATAACTGTAGCGCTACTGTTTGTAGTCAATAACACTCATTGAAATTGTGTCACTGCAGCACCATTGTTTGTAGCCCAACAAAGTAACACCCATTAAAATCGAATTGATGGTACATTGTTTACATGCTAGCGAACTCTACCAGCTATGCTATCCCTCTTAGACCATTAAGTCGGTACATGAAAATGATAAGAATGCTTGTTGTTTTCAAAGTTGGGTTGGTTATACTTAAAAATGGATTCATTCAACACTGGTGCCACACTAATTTTACCATGCTCAACGTTGGAACTGCAAGAGTTTCACTAAGTATACAGTAAAAAGAGAATTTGAAGGGTGCCAAGTTGAAGAGTCAGAATAGAGTTCCAACCTGAATTTTTGTTGCCACATTGTTTTCTTTTGAATGCTCTATGTCATAGAGTCTATGATGGGAACTAACCCTCATCATTTAATTTTTTCTTTTGAAAAGAAGAGAAGAAATATTTACTCTTGGTTTGGATAAATGGAAAGAGGGAGAGTTTTCACTTGATCAGATCATGTTAAAAACGAACCATCACCTAGGCAAAAGTCTTGGGTGCTAATTTGACTAGAAGCCCAAGCTCCCCCTTCCCTTCACCTTTAGGTCTCAAGGTGACGGAAGAGCCTAATTATGTGGAGATAGTATACCTTCAACTTAGTTTTGCCACCCATTGCATAATCAGGGCGCGGAGGAGTCAAAAATTTTTCTATGAGGGGGGCCAATTTAAAGTTTATAAATTTTAATTAGCGCTGAAATATTATTTTTTAACATTTTTATGTAAAACAAGTGAATTTTTTTAAAATTTATATATAATTTTTTTATAAAAAAATTTGAAGAGGAGCCAGGACCCAAATAGGCGCTACCTTCGCTCTGCCGCTGTGCATAGTAGACAAAGTGTACCTTCAACTTGGTTCTATGCTGCCCACTATAATTAACCTTTAACTTAGTTCCGTGCCTCCTCACCTTATAATGAGGAGAGTGCACCTTCCACTTGGTTCCGTGCGCCCACCGCATAAAGCCCAAGGAAATAAAGGCCATCAGCCAACTGATGTCCGTGGATATATTAAAATAAGTAGCTAAAGACGAGAGCCACCAGAAGATATTTCTTTCTCTTTTGGCCCGACTTGCTTTTCATTTCATCCTTGGATGGTGCTCCTTTGCGGCATCCTTTTTGTGAGCGGTGGATCCTCCACCACGCCCATTACCGCTTGTCTGCTGAACTTTTTGAGAATAAGACTTAACCAATGCGTGGACCCGATTCATAAGTTTTGGTTGACGGTTTATGGAATTGTGGCTCAGAGACACTGGAAGCTTGCTTCCGAACCAATATGCTACGATGCTCTAATATTTGGCTTCTATCAAGGACGCGAATAAAGGAAACTGTCATCTTCATAAATGAATATTTCACGCGTCATTTAATTTATTCATAAAAAGTGTTTATTTTCATATTAATATATCGAGCATATTGGCAGTTAGGTACATAAAAAGTGTATTTTTATATTGATGTGTCAGGGCATTTTTCTCATTTACATATTGATGTGCCTTAAAAATTTAGAACTTTACTATTAATGCTTCTTAACCAGAATTTCTCGCTCTTTCACTAGTAGTGAGTAGGGTGAACATGAGTCGAGTCGAGCCTGAGTTCAATCACCTCAAGCTCTACTCGACTAATGAAACCTCGAGCTCGAGAATAGCTTGACGGAAGCAGCTCGACTCGGCAGTTACGTGTCGAGCTTGAGCTCGATTCGATTAAGGCTAGACAAACTCATTCATTGTTACTTGTTGAGTTCGAGCTCGACTCGATTAAGGCTCGACAAACTCGTAAACTTGTTTGAATATATCGACTTTGATTAAGGCTCAACAAACTCGATTAAGGCTCGAGCTTGACTCGGCAGTTACGTGTTGAGATTGAACTCAACTCAATTATTTGAACGAGTCAACTCATGAACTCGAACTCAACCCGTTAAGCAAATGACTCAGCTCAAACTCGTTCACGAACCGAGCTTTAAACGAGTCGAGCTATTCACCCTAGAAGTGAGGTGGAAGGCTAGCTGCAAAAGTCCAATCGAAGTTTAAACGATTGACCAGCTTATTCTAGTGCATACTCTGTTAAAAACCATAAAAGATAACGAAGACAAAAGATTGAACATGGTTTGCATCCATGGAAAGCCAGTATGGCCTTGAAGACAATATAGTGCAAGTCCATGTTTGTAATGGACTTCAGAATGGCCGGCCAATATTGTTCCTAAATCAAAGGAACATTTACGATTGAGGATTTACATGATGAAGATCTTACTTGATAAATTTCCTTGAATTTGGTAATTGCCATGAATTGCCATTTTTCTTTTTTCTTCATTTTGAAATGCTGATGATGCTTCTTGGTCTTCAATAGCAGCTAATACTAGTGCCTTCATAATGGAGATCATCATCTCTTTCATTCTCTTTCAAACTGGACCTTGATTTGCTGAGTCTCCATTTACCGTGGAGAGCTGTTTAAATTTGGACCGAGTCCTTACTTTGGTGAGAAGAAGCATGATCGCTTTGTTCATTTGAAAATCTCTATTGAGGCCTAAAAGTTCCTCAGCAAGCCGCTGTGATACCATGTTGAAAGCATAGAAAATAACAAAACAAAAGATTGAACGTGGCTTTCTTCCTTGGACTTATATTATGTTGAAAACCATAAGGTCCTGTTTGATACACGAGAACTTTTTTACATGGTAAAATTATCAATGTACCGAAGGAAGATTTTTTCGTGGAAAAAAATCGGACCTAGAAAGGTCTGACTTTTTTGCGTGAGAAGTTTTTCCGAATTCAATGTAAAACGCATGGTAAAATTCCTTATGTTTGATCCTGCAGGGAAAAATCGTACAAACTTGAAAAAATAAATTTGCGTGGGAATTTTTTCCGAATTCAGTGAAAAACGCATGGTAAAATTCCTTGTGTTTGATGCTGCAGGGAAAAATCGTACAAACTTGAAAAAAAAAAATCAACGTTGCACAGTATTTTTCTTGTGCATCAAACGACGCCTAAAAGATTGCAAAACAAAAGATTGAACATGTTCCTTCCATAGACTTCTACCATATTGAAAAGGAAAAGATAACAAAACAAAAGGTTAAATGTGGCTTTCTTTTCAATCTTTTGTTTTGTTATCTTTTATGGTTTTCAACAAGTAGAAATCCTTAGAACAAAGCCATGCCCAATCTTTTGTTTTGTTATCTTTTATCGTTTTCAACATGGTATAAGTCCATAGAAGAAAGCTACGTTCAACCTTTTGTTTTGTTATCTTTTGCGGTTTTCAATAGAAGATGGTTATAAGCACAGGGGTGTACATGAAAAATCGGAGCACTGGGATTGCAATAACCAAAATACCTTTATTAAAATTAAAAAAAACTTTTTAAAAAGGTAAAAAAGGATTTTAAAAAGAGAAAAAATCTAAAATGTCCACATCCTTTATAAAAAAAAATCAAAAATATCCCTACCCCCTTACCCCCTTTTGGTGCATATTTGTTGCGTGCACACCTGTGTGTACTCAACTCAATCTGGTTTTCAACACTCTTTATAGTTGTAGCCAACTTATTACTGGTGAGCCCTCCACAGTAGTTGTGCTTCTCTCTCAAAAGAAAATAATGCATACAAAATAACTTTTTTTAATATAAATATGCAAATTGTTCTTAATCTTTTCATCTAAAGAGCTCACACCTCAGCTAAGGATCACATGGGTATTGCTTGGAATGGGTTCTGGACAAATATTAGGCTAGTAAAAAAAGACAGGTTGATAATGGTTATACATGGTATTAGAACTAAATAAAAATTTGCAGATACAAAAAGACAGAGGAACATAAATCTGTCAAATAATAAATAGCTAAATGACCAGAAAGCAGGGGCCATGCCCCACACTCCTCTTCAAATTTTCAAGAAAACAAAAACACATAATTTAAAAAAATCGTTTAGTTGGTATGGAATTTAATTTGAAAAATTATGTTACGACCATGTTAAAATTTTGAAACTATAATCTGCCTAATGAAAGTTCCTAGGTTCGCCCCTGCCAGAAAGTTTAGGGCTCCCGTTTAATTGACGTGATCCCCTCTTGCTTATTACCCATGGACAACAAGGTTCAGCCAATAACAACATGGCAAACTTATGGGCTACTGTAGTCCAAGCTTTAGTCGCTGCCCTGCAGCTGGTCTCAGCTATGCATGGTTTTGCCGATGCCTATGAACCAATTCATTGGGAAGTTAGTTGGCTCGTTACAATATTATCTACCAATTGAAATCAGACTAGATAGGCAGTGTCTCCTCATCAATTTAGTCCTTTGAGATTCCCTATCTTATTGCTATGACGCCACCACCCTCCATTTCCGAACTTGGGAACGGACTGATCTTTTTACTGCTTGGCCAAAATCTATCTACTCACACTGCAACATGAGCAACATGAGCATCCTCAGTAGTGGAGCTATTGTGTGATTGGTGTGGGTCACTGCCCACGTTAGCTTCTAAAATTTTGCATTGTGATTAAGCTGGACTTAGGTTCAGGTAGGTCCAACCGCATATGGTGCTCACAACAAACTTGAGTCAGTGCCATGTAATCGCTCATTCTCTTAAGCAAGAGATCAACTAGTGCCTTTCAACAAAAAATTTTCTAGTTCCACCACTGAGCATCCCATTACACTCATAAGACCAGATTTAAACCTCTACTTGTGGGTTTGAACTAGGGGCAGAGTTGCAAAGGACCCCCTTCCTCTCATCCCCGGTCCATGGTTGCCTCTTGTTTGCAGCGGTTGATGCTATGAAAGTTTGAAATAGAAACTAATTGCCTACCTGCCTCCACCCCCAACACTAACTTACTTGGGGTGAGCCACAAATGAGCATACGTGATTAATTAACCACACAGTCCCACAAAATCTATATATCTATATATTGATTGGCCCGCCCACCTATTTTGGTTATTTATATATTAGTGCCATTTAATTATTTAGTTATTCTTATTTGGTGCCCCTTCATCCTTTTAAGGGGTTTAAGTTTGTTTTGAATTAGTGCCCCAGAGTCTGAAATCTCTGGTCTGCCTTTGGAACCTATGCATATATTGCAATCTTTCTTTGGCCCGGATCCACCACGACCATCATGCCTAAGGGCGTCTTTACACCGCCCCGAAACGAACTGACATTTGCATAGTTGAATGAAAACTAGTATAGTAGGCCCACTCACCCTAAACAAAGAACTAACTTTTTGGTCTCTCATTAGCAAAACTCTCATGGTCCCGGTGGCTGGAGGTGAGAATGCATCAGCAATACAAGTAAACCACCAAGCCACTGATTATAAGTAGCTCATGCTGTGCCACAAAAAGGAGGCATCAAAACTATGTACAGGAGAAGAGAAACAGCAGAAAACAAAAACAAAAAACTATGATTAGTTTTTCTGCCTTGCAGTCCAGGTGTGGAGCCTTTTATGATCCCAACCGGCCACCCATAAGAACATGGCCGTGCATCTTTCTAGCTGCAAGATGATTCTTCTAGGAATTTTAAAACTCAAGCATCCAGTTTCGAGACATTTCTTTGAAATACCCTAATAGGTATGACTTTTTTTCACTAATTTTTTTTTCCCCTTACATTATTGATAATTTTATCATGCATAAAACTTATGTGCATAAACAGACCTAACAATGATTGAAGTAAACCTGTGCACCAGGTTAAAAATATTTTTTTAATATAATCGGGTCGAGCTAAGGCTGAGCTTGGGCTCGGGTTTTTCGAGTCGGGTTGAACCCGAGTCCGAGTTTTAGATATCAGGCCGACCCCGGTCCGACTCATTATAGGGCTGGACCGGGCCGATGCCCACGCTAGATTGAAGACACTTATTTGAGAATTTTCGTAAAATGTTGACCGGTTATTTGTCCATTCCCAATTACGAAGAGGTTGTTTGCTATTTCACCGCGGACTAGGCTGTATCTTGTAAGTTTCTTAGAAAAATACCGTCGGCCTTGGGTTCGGGAATGATTGTGTCAATCTTAGAGCGTTTCCTTTTCCGTGAACAGTAAATGCACCCGCTGGCTTTTCCGAATTTCCCTATAAACGAACGCCGCCTTCCTTCTTGTTTTCATTTCTGGACCATCTCTTTTTCTCTTTCTCTCTCCTTCTCTCGCTCTGTTCCGAGCTTTGCTGGTTCAGGAGAATTTTGAGTAAGTTGTGAAAGATCTCGCGCCTATCCGTGTTTTTGTTGTCTCTTATTCGCCGTTTTGCCCGTGTTAAGTCTTTTCGGATGCTTCTGCTAAGAAATGAGGTTGTGAAACGGGAAGGAATTCGGGGGAGTAGGTTCCTTGCGTCAACTTTTCAGAGGATGTCCCTGGTGCATTCTTTCCGTTTTCTTGTATTAGCAAACGAAGAAAAATGATAGATATTTTTCCTCAGGTTCTTTGCGAAGAATGAAAAATTTGATACTCAAACATGTGTAATTTCACACTTTTATCTCTCTCTGCGATTGTATTGTCTTCTGTAATTTACGCATTATATTAGTTTCTTTTAGGATTTTCATGTATAGGATTCCGAAAGTAAGAGGCAGGAATCCTTTCTTAAATTCCGACTTGGGTGCAAAAAAGTTCCTTTGCGAAAGCTTCTTTCTTTTCTTTTTCCTCTCCTTTTTTTTCCGTATAGATATTTTGTATTTAAATCTTAGAAAATGGACACTGTCGTTCATGCCTTGGCGCCATGCTTTGTCTCGGCGTCCGATGAACGCAATCCCATTAAGGCCATTTTTGCAGTGGAAAAGTTGTCTAGCGCGCAAGGCACAGGACAAAATTATCCTCACTTTTGCATGTCTTTATATGGAGAATTTTTTCATGTGGATGGCTATTGAGCGCTAAAGCACCTATGTTTTTCCTCCGTCGTCTGGAGCGGCATGGTAAAATTCTTTCACATTTTGCAATAGAATTTCTACATTTTCTCCCACTGATAATCTTCGCCTAAATTTCCTGTGCCTCCATGTTGGAAGATTTTTACTCGCAGTATTTTGACGTTTTTCTTTTGGTAGGTCTACCTCATTCGCTATGGGTAGCAAACAAGAACTCTTTTGCTGAAAATTTTAACTATTTATTTCTCTTTCTTTCTTTGATAGAGGAGAAATAAACAACTATTTGGTTATCTTTAGGTCGAATATGTGGCTTCAAACAGCAATTAACTAACTAAAATTACTGTGTTAAGTTGAACAAGTAGTTATTGCATGTTACAAGAACATTAATCTCTTTTCATGTAATTGAACATCTTTTGGAATTGCACTTTGACTTTACAACGGGGTTTTTGTTTTGTTACAGGTGATTTTGTACTTCTTGATATTGGCATCTCCCAGCAGAACTTTTGGTAAATAAATTTTATTTTCTGAAATAGAAAGTTTGTTTACTTGACTCTTCTCCAAAAATCATCCAGAGGACTGTAGGCTTTTTTGTTTGAGCATGACATTGAAAGTCAAAGTTTTTCATAATGCATGCATTCCTTATAAAACCTCTCAGTCGTGTAAAAAAGGAGGACTGCAGCTTGCATCATGTACTGTTGTTTCATCGAGTGAAAAAGGAGGATTTGTTTATTCGATTCTTGTTTTAAGTTCTTAATTCCACTTAATTACCTCATGGTCCCTAAATCTTTAATGTCACCAGCCATTGGATTGTGAGTACCAAATCCTGGAAACTGCCATTTTGTTTCATTGATCGGGTTGATGCAAGAAATCCCATGTACCATATAAATTAGAAGTCAGGACTACTGGATGACATCCTCAAGAAAGTCACCATCGGATTTGATCCCACCACAATCATTTGTTAGTTTTAGACATTTCTATAAATTATGACAAAATCATGAGCATTAGTGGAAGACAGCATATAGGAGCTATTTGGTTTCTTTCAATTCAATTTTCTCTGATGTTCAATTGGTTGTAGTTTTACCTTTTAAATTTAATTCATATGCTAAGACAATTTCTCTTTCCCTGTAGCATATACGTCATTAATCATTTAATTTCACAATAATAACAGAAGATACTAGGTGCTACTTTTATAGCTGCACTATGTACTACCTTTTCGAAGAAGATGTGTCCTCATGTTAATGATGGAATGCTTCCAACTTGTCTATCATATTTGAATGGTATTGACATTCTCTGGATTTGTTGCCTGAATTTTGTCCATATGAAGCCATGTTCAAGTAATGGACATTCATTTATCCTTCCTTTCCTTTTGAGTTTTATCTGCTCAAATCTTTTGTTTGTGAATCCTTTTCCATAATTGCTTCTGTTTTTTTGTGCTTAACAGAAGTCTTCATGGCACTTGTTTCCAATGCATCTTCTCACTACATGTGTTCCGACATTCTACATCAAAGACAGGAAAGGCCTACCTCTTATGACATGGCATATTTGGAAAAATGTGGCATATATAGGGATAAATTCTTCAACACAAAGGATGGTTTAAGAAACTTGTCATGCTCGCTGCGTAGTTCTGAGAAGAAACATGTTACTTCATTATATAGTCTTACAGGTCGAAAACGACTAGACTCTACTATTGTTGCTGCTAGCCCTCCAACAGAGGATGTTGTAGTCGCTGCTGAACCATTAACGAAGGAGGATCTAGTATCTTATCTCTCCTCCGGATGCAAGCCCAAAGAAGAGTGGAGGTAATGATGCATATCTTTGTCTTTCCTTTTCTTGACAATGTTCAGTTATAGAGAAAGTCTATGATTGACAATCTGCCTGATGTAATTTATCACTTTGGTCCTGGTGCTTGTAACCATATTTTGGTTCTGATGTCCTAAGAAGGAGATCAGTAAGAATTTTACACAAGTAACTTGACATGGTTTATCAAAGAGGCTGTGGGTCAAAGACCTGCTTTTGCACGAAGTGCATGTCTTGGATACAGGCATCATGGTCTGATGGATCACGTTTCAATCTGTGAGTCCATTTTGTTTACAAAAGAAAGGCAAATTTCATAATACTAAACAACTTATCATTCATTAGAACATGTCTAATCTTTTGATATTATGCTAAACTAGCCTCTTTTTTTATTATTTGGAGTAAGTTGCCTGCCTGGTGTGAAATTTTAATATTTTTCCCTCTTATCTGCAATAAATTGTCAATTTGTTATTTTGATAAGGAAGAAATACTTTCATGGAATTTTGCATGGTTACTTGACTGTACCACGAGAACAAGTTGATCTAGGAAGGTAGGCATGTTCTCATTACCGAGGTTGAAAAAAAGCTAAAATAGCTAATGCAGTAAGCAAAAAGTTGGCTGGGTTCTGGAAATAGTGGGCAAGTTTTCTGATGGGAAAGAACAACAATAAAAAGTGTGATATGAAAGGCAGTAGAATACTTCGTAGATAAAAAGGAGGGACTTAGCTAAGGATAACATAAGAGTCAAAACCTTTTGATGAAGAAACTGTTGATTGGTAAGCACTAAGCAAGCACTAAGCAGATAGAGTAAAATGTATAGAAAAAGTCAAGTTGTGAATATTTTCTCCATCTTTTGACTGTTGGACATTATTACTATTTATGTCGTAAGGTAAGGATACAAGTGCCGATATGGATTATTTTAAAAAAATTTGTATACAGGGCACTACTGTACATATTGATAATTCTCTCTCTCTCTCTCTCTCTCTATATATATATATATATATATATAGAAAACAAAAAGTAAGATTTTAAACAAACAAAATAACTTATTCATGATCCAAAATTTATAGATTCTGAAGAAGCAACTAATGAACAAAGTATGAAGGTAACAAACATACTAAAAATCCAAAATAAATTAAACTTTGACTGAGTCCAAAAACGGATGGGCATGGTCCTGGGTATGTTAACTGTACCCAGTACGGCTTTTTACCATACCCGGAGCATACCGAGGACTGTACTGGTACCCATACCAGTATTGTACTGGTTCAGTATGGTACTGCTCCATTTGAATATTACCTGTGTGGCTGAGTGACATAAATTACTACATCATAGCATCAAACCAAATTCATATAAATTACTTAAATAGAGATTATTTCAGTATCAAGCCCATATACCAAGCATACTAGCATTTCCTGCCCTTGCGTCATTGGTGTTTCTGTAAGATTTTCCAGAAATTTGTGTCTCCCTGGCCTGAAACAAGAGCGATTGAGTAGAGAAGGTAGAAGCCGATGGAAGAGAAGGTGCAGTTGGTGTGAAAAAACCACACTGCAATCCTTAATCACTGTTATTAAGATAACCTAACCAGATTACAACAGTTTGTACAAAAATATGTAAAAAATTACAAGTATGCCACCGCCTAGTATATTTGGGCGTGTGGATATAAAAGAATTGGATCGGGTCGTCTGGACAGACCCGATCCTGGGTGCACAAACTTAACAGCCCCTCTCAAGTTGTGCATGAGATTTGATCATGCATAACTTGTTCTTCAATTCCCAGAAGTGTTGTCCTGTGAGTCCTTTGGTGAAGAGGTCAGCTACTTGTTCACTGGTGGGTACATAAGTAGGCAAGATCTCGACTTCTTCAACCTTCTGACGGATGAAGTGTTGATCAAACTCTATGTGTTTGGTGCGATTATGTAGAACGGGGTTGAAGACAATTTTTATCGCACTTTGGTTGTCACATAGTAACGATGACTGAACAATAGGAAGGCTGAGTTCTCCAAGCAAATGGCGTAACCATGACGCTTCAGCTGTCCCAGCAGCCATCGCTCTATATTCTGCCTCAGTGCTACATCGAGCAACCACGCGCTGCTTCTTACTACTCCAACAAATGAGATTAGAATCAAGAAAAAGACAGAAACCTGAAACTGATCGTCGAACATCGGGATCTCCTGCCCAGTCTGCGTCGGTATAGGTATAAATGCAATGTTCAAGCTTAACATTGGGGCATCTTGTGTAGACTAGTCCATCTCCAAGAGTAGCTTTGAGATACCGTAAGCTGCTTAGTGGCATCCATATGTCCTTCCGTGGGTGCATGCATAAATTGAGAGATCTGATTTACAACATATACTATGTCTGGGCGTGTAAAAGTGAGGTATTGTAACATACCAACAATGCTGTGATAGAATGTAGGATTGAGATATGCAGCAGTTCCATCGGAGGCAGTCAATTTAGTGTTGAGAACACTAGGAGTAGTTATGGGTTTGCAATTAATCATGCCTGCCCTGTCCAAAATATCAAGAGTATACTTATGCTGCGTAAAAGTCAATCTATCGTTTGTCCTGTCAAGTTCAACACCCAAGAAGTACCGTAATTCGCCGAGATCCTTCATCTTGAATTCTTGCTTCAACATATCTTTAACATAAGATATATGTGAAGAAGAATTCCCAGTGATAACAATATCATCAACATAGATAAGTAACCAAGTGGTAGCTTCCCCGGTATGGTAGATAAATGAAGAGTGATCGAGAGAGTTTCAGAGAAAACCAACTTGTTGTATATGATAAGAAAACCAATCGAACCATGACCTAAAAGCCTGCTTCAACCCATATAGAGACTTGTGTAACTTACATACCCATTTTTGAGGATCATGTGTAGCGTAGCCAGGAGGTTGCTCCATGTATACTTCTTCCTTTAGAATCCCATGAAGGAAGGCATTCTTGACATCCACCAACTGATAGAGAGTCCATCCATATGAGACTGCAAGAGAAATAATTACGCGGATCGTTCCCATCTTGATGACCGGACTGAATGTTTCATCATAATCTTCCCCGTATTGCTGAGTGAAGCCTCGCGCCACAAGGCGAGCTTTATATCGATCAATGCTACCATCAGGCTTATATTTCAGTTTGTAAACCCATTTGGAGCCCACAACATTCTTACCATCTGGACGAGAAACAATCTGCCAAGTCTGACACTCATTCAAAGCTGCCATTTCCTTATTCATAGCTTCAACCCAACATTTTTCCTTACTCGCATGTTGATAACATTTTGGTTCCACCTTTTTGCTGACTTTTGTGACTCTGTCATAAAAAGCTGAAAATCTAAGGAAAAATTGTTATAGCTCACCCATCTATCAATAGGATGCCGTACGCGTTGTGATTTGCGTGGAGCTGCGGTAGGGACTGACCGCCGAGAATACACCAGGCCTGAGAAGCGGCTATCTATAGGTGGATCATTGGGCTGAGAGGATGAAGGCAGGCTTGTCCAAGGAACTATTGACAAATTTTTCGGGCTCATCAGCAACTTGCTCTCTCTGCTCAGGCAACATTTCCGCCCCTTGTCTTAAAATTTCAGCATGTAACCAAGTATCATATACCTCATTTTTATCATTGAGTGTCACAGAAGGCGCCTTTGGATCCTGTAACCTGCTTTCATCAAAAACAACATGCCGTGAAATATGCACACGCCCAGTTTTAGGATTGTAACATCTATAGCCCTTGTAAATTTCTGCATACCCCATAAATCTGCACAAAACAGCACGATTTTGAAATTTGTTTCTTAAGGAAACATCAATATGCACGTAGCACACACATCCAAAAACACACAATTCCTCATAATGTGGCTGTTCCCGATATAATAGAAAGAATGGTGATTTGCCATCAAGCAAAGCCAATGGCAGCCGGTTTATAACATGGACAGCCGTATGAAAAGCCTCGGTTCACAATGTCATAGGTAAATCTGTGTCATGCATCATGCTGAACGCACTTTCAACGATATGCCTATGTTTCCTTTCAGCAATTCCGTTTTGCTGAGGTGTATGCAGGCATGAGATTTGTCTAGTGATCCCATGATTTAGTTAAATTCACCACCACCATCACATTGAAAATGCACAATATCACTGGAGTATTTATTTCGAACAAGGCATGAAATTGAGTGAACAAGCGGAAAACTTCTGATTTGTGTTTCATGAAATGGATCCAAGTATATCGGGAATATGAATCAATAAAAGTGACATAGTATCGACTCTCGGAAGAAGAAAGAATTGGAGCGGGCCCCCAAACATTGGAATATATAGTGTCAAAAACCTTTGAAGCTCTTTTATTGATTAATTGAAAGGGAAGGGCATGACTTTTACATATGTGACAACTCGAGCACATGCTGGACTCACTAACTGAATTCAGACTGGACTTATCTAAGAGCCCGTCTGCAACAAGACTTCGAACAAAAGACTGACTACAGTGAACTAACCGCCGTGCCAAATGGACGACTTATTATACTCTGACATTAACTTCACTAGCACTTGGAAAAGATGAATCTGAAAGGTAAGGTTTTGACATCTTTGGAGCTTCTTCAAGGACATACATATCTCCTTTGCGAGTGCCCTCAGTGAATGTCTTCTTGGTTCGAGCATCCTTGACATAAACAGAAGATGGTGTGAATTCAACAGAGGAATGAGTATCATAAATAAGTTTGAACACTGAGATAATATTTTTCTTGACATTTGGAACAACAAGGACATTCTTTAATGGTATGGAAGAACGACCCATAGATATTTGTGCATTTCCAATGTGCGATATTGTGTGATGGGAACCATCTCCCGTGACAATTGAGCCTTGATATAAATAAGGGAAAACACTAGAGAGATTACCTGTGTCACCAGTAACATGGGCTGCTGCTCCAGAGTCCACATACCATTCTCCTTGCTCATTTTGTTTCAAGTGGAGTTTAGATAGCACTGTCATTAAAAGCTGCTGCACGTTTGCTGAAATATTTGATGTCGCATTTGAGCCGGATGATGATGAAGCTGACCCTGCTGCTGCCTTGTTCTCATGCCTGATCTGGTTATTTTTGTTCTGAGGATTGTGCCAACATTCTGATTTTACATGCCCCCTTTTGTTGCAATAGAAGCAAGTAGGAACCCTTCTAGGTGTGGTAGATGTAGTATTCATGCCTGCTGGTGTTGGGAGAATACCTCTTCCCATTCCTGCCTGAGGAGTCCAAGGACGGGTGCGATTCCCTTGCAATGCGTGTGTCCTTGTAATCAGTATATTGTGACTGCTGGAAGGAATCAAGTTCTATCGCTGTACACGACTAGCTTCGTGCTGAAATAACTTGGCCTTCAGATCTTCAAAGGATGGGAGGACAGGTAGAACTTCCAAAGCTGTGCAAAATATGTCAAAATCTGTTCCCAGTCCACTTAAAGCTTGCTGCACCTTGTCCTTGTCACTGACCAGATGTCCAATGACAGCAAGCTGGTCGCTTACATTTTTTATTTCATTTAAATATTCCAAAACTGTACGCGTCCCGTGCTTGATGTCCTGAAACTACCTTTTTAATTGTAGAAATCGTGCTTCCGATACTTGAGAGTACGTTGTGGCAAGCATAGACCACAACTCTAGGGCTGTTAAATCATCATCAACGCCTCCCACTATTTCCTCTGACAGAGTAGAAGTAATGTTGGCAACAAGAGACTGGTCGTGAGCCAGCCAAACTTCATACTCAGGGTTGTTTTCAGTAAGAGTTTCATACTCAAATCTGAGCCGAAGTCCCAGTAGCTTGATCTGCCACTACAGTCCTCTTCACTTCACGGTCGATGCACTTTGGAGGTGCTGGGGTGGTGCCATCGATATGTCCATAGAGTCGATGGCTCTTAATAAATGGGACTATTTGACGTTTCCAAGTCAAATAGTTGCTGTGATTCAGTTTTTGGGAGATAAGTTGGGAGAGAAAACTGGAGGATAAGAGAGAGGAGTTCGCTGGTTCATGGCTGAATAATGAGAGCAGAAATCGAAGAGGAATAATGGAATGGGTTAGGTATTTTGTGTAATGGTTTGGTTTGGGGTTTGGACAGAATTAGGACAAAGGAGATTAGGATTATGTGATGTAGAAATTAAATGGAACATAATTAGGGCAGATAACACAGAGGTAGAATTTAGGGCAAGTACTGGAATTAGGGCAAATCACGCCAGAAATAGGATTTAGGGCAAATACTGGAATTAGGGCAAACCATGTAAGATTTTCCAGAAATCTGTGTCTCTCCGGCCTGAAACAAGAGTGATTGAGTAGAGAAGGTAGAAGCTGATGGAAGAGAAGGTGCAGTTGGCGTGAAAAAATCACACTGCAATCTTTAATCATTGTTATTAAGATAACCTAATCAGATTACAACAGTTTGTACAAAAATATGTAAAAAATTACAAGTATGCCACCGCCTAGTATATTTGGGCATGTGAATATAAAAGAATTGGATCGGGTCGTCTGGACAGACCCGATCCTGGGCGCACAAACTTAACAGTTTCTACCTTGTCAAACATAAATTTTTCACATGAATGATGAAGGAAAAACACGTAAGCGAGTGTCGAACCCA
Organism: Nymphaea colorata; assembly: GCF_008831285.2. Taxonomy (NCBI): domain Eukaryota; kingdom Viridiplantae; phylum Streptophyta; class Magnoliopsida; order Nymphaeales; family Nymphaeaceae; genus Nymphaea; species Nymphaea colorata. Next base: position 12,720,856 of record NC_045149.1, on the reverse strand, counting down.
TGAAGACATGCAAGTGCATAATAAGACATATATTTCTCCACTTTCAGCCTGCAATAAGATTAAAGTTGAACCTCTAGAAATAGAATTGCATGAAATTACATTCACTTTTAGAAATGTGGTTTTCTACTTATTATTAATGGTTAAGCAGCTAAAGAGGATATCCATAACTCTTTTAGTGGTAAAGAAGCTTTCAACTGTTTCATACCAACTTTGCAGTTTGCATCTAGGTCTGAAAAGGCAGATATACACTAGATCATGGTTACATTAAGCTTCTACCTTTCTTGGGAAATTCAAGGAAACTGCTTGGGAAGCAGGATATTAGTGCTTATGAAAATTGCTATGATAAATCAGCTTCTAGAAACGTCAGGCTTTTTGTCACACCCCGACTTTTTACCCCCAATTTTTTTTTCTTTTAAATAACACATCGAGGTGCGACGACACAACAATCAAAATGGAGCTTATGCAAATAAAAAAACAATGAAGCGAATAATTTATTTATGTATCAAAATCAGTTCATGCAATATGACTTTACATTTATCAATAACACTCATGAAAAAAATGCTCCCAAAACAAAACAACGATGTCTACACAAAAACAATACATCAGTGGAACAAAACATGACGCGCCGATATGACTATACTCCCAAAATCTCCCTAGTAAGATGCGAATTGATTCATCTGATCAACTTGCTGCCTAGGTCGGCCAAAACCTAAACAAGATAAACAACAGAAGGTTGAGCTTTCGCAGTTTGACGACAAACCAAACAAATCCCTCACCCTAAGATAAGGGTTAAAAAATATGGAGTCTAACATACAAAGAAACATAATCACTATGCTATGTCACATAGGTACGGGTACGGGTTCTGACCATTTTCAAAAAACTTGGGTGCGGGGGTACGGCAGTATATATATATATATATAAACAATAAAAAATACTTAGAAAATATGTATCCAAATAAAGAATATACATCAACATAAACAAATAAATAACATAGAAAATATATATCAACGGCTCTTGCAGCAGTGTGTTTAAGAAACCTATGAAAAACTTTAAACATATGGACAATCAAGCAGCCCCCTAGTCAAATATGAACATCAATCGAATTTTCACATCTAAAGAGTAGAACAAAAGGTAAGGTGAAAAAATTAAATCAAAGTAAAATTAAGCAGTTTGGATCTATAGGTACCCAAGTGTCAAAGTACTTATTTTGGGTACGGGTACGACGACACGGGTACGTGGACCTTACTGAATTACCCATGTAACTTGGTCACTATGATATCATGATGCATACGTGCATTCACATGACTTGTCATTGTAGTTCCTTACATATTTGACAATATGTAGGGATTATTCAATAGTCACAACCAACACATTTGTTATTTACATTCATTTCACTCACATTCATTTCACTCACATTTATTTCATTCACATCATTTCATTCACATTCATTTCAGTTAATTGATAACTTCTGTGAGTGCAAAACATAGACGCACACATACCACGAGCGCCCTACAATCGGGAGACAACTCCTGTGGTGGCTTGAAACAATATGGATTTGTACACACTGCAGCAGTAGAGCAATCCACCAATGATGTGTAAATTCTAAATGGAGTTGCTTAGTCTTTCTTAGGATACCTAGATTGGGAAGGCGGGAGCCCAATAATCCAAGCATGACACACAAGGATATCATAGGGCCATGCAGTGCTTGCGCTCCGAGTAGGCGAGACCAATGGCGAGGGCGGCATGTATCCCAAGTGTATAACCATAACCCACTGGTCTCCAATCAAATTTTTTTTTCTTAATTTATCATCATGAAAGCGCATTCACAATAGGATTGGCTAGCACACGAGGTTGGTGCAACCAAACTCCAAACTGCCTTCATAAGAAGGTCACACATTCAATCAATACTCTTGGCTAGCTAAAACACATTCTATAGGTATCTCTACCGTTAGTACATTCAATCATGTCATTTCACCACAATGTAGACAAAAATCTCATAACAATCACAACAATCTAGCCATGACAATCACTTCATACGAAAACTTAGCCGAACCAGGGAGAGTAGTTTCGATCCGTGATTGTTTCGTAGCTGTCCTAAGCAAAATGCACAATCGGGGTCGAGGAGGTACTCAATTCAATACCCTGCCTAAGCTGTTGTAAGTAGTTATAATTTCTAGCATGCATATGTCATCATGTAACATTTTAAAAACAGTCAATCAATCTCACATATATATTCATATGTCAATAAGCATGTCATGTCACACATCATTCAAAGGAAAAGTCGAAAACACATTCTTGGCAATCCCAAAAGCCCGCACTTGGGGAGTGCAACATAATCCATATTTGGCCCCAGGCAGAGATTTGCCTGTAATGCTGCCATACCTGTCGCGTGTCTTCACGAAAACCAAAGCCACCTCGAGCTCCTGATCCTATCGCTCAGGCTCTGCTCGATGTACTCAATCCACCTGCAAAAATTCAAAACAATAAGTTTTTTGTCTACGTCGCTCTAAATCTATTTAGTTAAGAAATAGGATCATCGAATCGTAAGTTATCAACTCAAGCGCCAATAGATTGCATCGGCCCGTAGAACCTTTCTTCAAGTTTTTCCCCATATTTACGAGGTCATGGAGTGCCTTCTTTCACCTTCCACATGTTTGCACGAGCTTCCCCCCAATTTTAATTCAACATCAATGTTCACCAAATCCTTCAATTGCAAATACACCATTAAATTATTATAAATCTCAATTCACATATCTCACTTGCTAACCCCAAGGGAGACCGGGGTCGCACGATTGGGTTCACTACGCATGAATCTTCTCAAATACAATACTACGTGCATCGTCGATTAATTAGACACCTAATCTAGGCAGTTAATGCCCTATTGAGGCATCACCCTTGGCAATTTTGCTTTCCTATTAGCAATTTGAAGGTGACAGAATACTATTTCACTAGCAGTGCAAAGGTGACAGCAGGCACTCGGTTGAGCATTGAGGGTTTGCGAGAGAGTGAGTGAGCAGTGAGAGTGCATGTGCAAGGGCACCAACAAGAGAAGAGGGGGGGGGGTGTGGTGCGGGGGTAGAGAGAGAGGGAAAGATGGTGAGGGCTGTAAATCAGGCCTGATCTTGAGAATACAAATGCTTCAAGAGATACACTCTTGAAGATCCCAACAACTTCAATAGGTAATACACAACCAAACCTCAAACTTGAGGAGAAGATACCAAATCTATTAATCTCAAGAGAAGAATACACAAGAGAGGCCTAAAAGCCTTAACCAAACAAGGGACAACAGTCCCATATATATAGTACAATGAAAGGGAGAGAAGAAGGAGGAGTTGGCTGTTGGGCCAGCTCCAACGGCTAGAAATCTAGCCGTTGGAAGCTGGTCCAACAGCTAGTTCCCTTTTACAAAAAAGGAAAAGGTAAAAATAGAAAAAGAAAAGAAATAAAAAATACATAAAAACGAAAAGGAAGCAAATAAAATAAAATACATAACACCTATGCATACATAGATATTCATATATACAAATCATATATGAAACATATGTATACTTACATAATGTCTAATATTTAAATTCTAACACCCCCCCTCAAACTTACGGTGTGATCACCGAAAGTTTGCCAAGAAGAAACTGAAAACGTGCTGAAGCAAGTGCTTTGGTGAAGAAATCTCCAAGTTGATATTCGGAAGGGACAAAGGATATATCGATTGTTCGGCTAAGATATTCTTCTCTCACATAGTGACAATCCATTTCAATATGCTTCGTCCTTTCATGAAAAGTATGATTGCTAGCAATGTAGATGGCACTTTTATTGTCGCAGCAGAGCTTGGTTGCTTCATTTAAGTCAATTCCAATGTCATTCAATAAGCTTTTTAACCATACAATCTCCATGGTGGTGGTGGCCATGGCACGATATTCTGCTTCAGTTGATGATAGAGAGACTTTATTTTGTTTTTTGCACCTCCACGAAATAAGAGAGTCACCTAGAAAAACACAAAAACCGGTGGTGGAATGCCTGTTATTAGGATCTCCACCCCAATCAGCATCAGTATAGGCAATCATATTCAAGTTTGATGAGGATGATAGAAAAAGTCCTTTAGTGATTGTGTGTTTGACATATCGAACAATCCTCAATGCGGCTCCCATGTGTACAGAAGTGGGTCTTTGTTGAAACTGACTTATGACATGTACCGCATGTGATATGTCAGGCCTTGTAATGGATAGATATGTGAGAGCTCCAACCAATTGACGAAATGGAGTGGGATTTTCTAGAATTTCTCCATCATCAATCTTCATCTTTACTCCTAAGGCTTCAGGAGTGTCTACCACCTTGTCATCAGTGATACCTGATCTGCTTATAATGTCATTGGCAAACTTCATTTGTGAGAGTAAGTATCCTCTTCTACTATAAGCTACTTCAATACCAAGAAAATATGTTAGTTTACCCAAATCAGTCATTTCAAATTCATTCTTTAGAAAATCTTTTACCTGCATAATTCCGTTGGCATCATTACCTGTAATAATCATATCATCTACATATAAAAGTAACACAATTATACCTATAGCAGTATTTTTAACAAACATAGCAGTGTCAGAATAGCATGATTTAAAACCTTGTTTGAACATAACATTGCTAAACATGTCAAACCAAGCTTTTGGAGCTTGTTTCAAGCCATATAATGCCTTTCTAAGATAAAGAACTTTTCCTTGAGGTAAATCAAGCCCAGGGGGTGAATCCATGTATACCTCTTCATTTAAGTATCCATTCAAAAAAGCATTTTTGACATCCAATTGATATATAGACCATTGTTTAATGGAGGCAATGGCAATAAGAGCTCTAACAGAGGTCATACGAGCAACAGGGGCGAAGGTTTCTTCGTAATCAATCCCATATTCTTGGGCATATCCTTTGGCAACAAGTCTAGCTTTATACCTTTCAAGTGATCCATCACTTCTAGTCTTGACTTTGTAAACCCACCTACATCCTATTGTCCTTTTCCCTATAGGAAGAGACACAATGTCCCAAGTTTTATTGTCTTCAAGGGCTCTAAGTTCATTGTTCATTGCTTCAATCCAATGTGGGTTAGTTTTGGCTTCAAGATAGGATGAAGGTTCAACATGAGAGTGAATAGCTAATAAGCAAGCTCTATGTTTTGGGGAAAAAGACTCATAGGAAACAAATTTTTGAGGTGGATGAGAATCTCTTTGAGATCTTCTAAGAGTAGGTTGAGACTCTTGGATGTTTTGTTGAGACCTTCTCTTATAAACTATAACTTCTCTTGGTGATCCATCACTTCTTGGTGAAGATCTATCAAAAGGAGTATTCTCAACCTCATTTTGAGCATCATTATGTGAAGAAGGCAAAACATCATCATCATTATCAACATCATCATCATTTATCCATAAAAAAGAATAGTCATCTTCATGCTTGGGTTTATTTTCATTAAAGCCATTTTCTTCTTCTAAAAATATCACATTTCTTGAAACATACACCTTATCTTTTTCAATATCATAGCATCTATACCCTTTTTGAGTTTCGGAATAGCCAATAAAGACACATTGAATAGCCCTAGATGAAAGTTTATCATTTTTGTCATTTAAAATGAAACATTTGCAACCAAAGACTTTGAATCTTTTATAAGTTGGCTTCAAGTTAAAAAGTTTTTGAAAAGGTGAAATATTTTCTAAAACTTTAGAGGGCATTCTATTAATCAAGTAAATGGATGTTAAAATTGCTTCAGCCCAAAAATTTTTTGGAACATTTTTTGATATAAGAAGAGCTCTTGTTGTTTCAAGAATATGTCTATGTTTTCTTTCGGCGACTCCATTTTGTTGGGGGGTTTTGGGACAAGACTTTTGGTGTATAACTCCCTTTTCTTTTAGGAATTCTTCAAATTCATTGGAAATGAATTCTCCCCCGGAATCACTTCTAAAAATTTTAAGGTTTGCATCAAATTGAGTTTTGATCATGTTGTAAAAGTTTTTAAAATTCATAAGGACTTCGGATTTGCGTTTAAGAAAGTAAACCCAAGCATATCGAGAGTAATCATCCACAAAAATGACATAATAAAGCAAACCACCTTTAGACATAATAGGAGCGGGACCCCATACATCCGAATGCACTAATTCAAAAGGTGCTTTTGCAACAAAATTTCTATTTCCAAAAGGTAAAGCCTTAATTTTGGCTTTAATACAATCATCACAAGAGATCATTTCTTTACATTTCTCTTCCAAAAAAGGGATACAAGACATTTTTCCTAAACTTGAATGCCCAAGTCTTTGATGCCAAACTTGAATGTCACTCTTCTTGACTATATTGCAAGTAGGGTTGGAAAGATCCAAATAGTCAACATAGTAGAGATCATTTTTCCTAGAACCTTCCCCAATCGTCTTCTTGGAAAGATGGTCCTGTATCAAAAATTTATTTTGTGAGAAGACAATATCGCATCCATGATTTGTTATTTGAGAAACCGACAAGAGATTTAAGTTAAGTTTGGGAATAAATCTAACTTTTGGTATTTTAAAAACTTTTGAATTAAAATTTTGATCAATATTCCCAACACATTTGATTTCAAGAGGAGTTCCATCGGCGGTTTTAACAAATGGACACGATTCTTCCTTAGTGCATTCGGTAAGCAAAGAATTACAAGGGGTCATATGAAATGAAGCTCCGGAATCAAGAATCCAAGAGTACTTACTTGATGATGTAGATGCCACGGTTGCTCCGGAGATTGGAGAAGTCCCTCCTCCTTTGAAAAGCGGTTGAAGAGCATCAATAAGCTTTGGTTGGAGGGCACTTACAAGTTTGTCTAGGTCAAATCGATTGTTTTCTTCATACATTGTCCCAGCCACACTTGTCTTTTTATCAAATCTCCTCAATTTAGGACATCTAAGTTTGGTATGTCCTTCTTCTTGACAATGGAAACATATAATCTTCTTGTTGCCATTATTGCTATGCTCATAGTTTCGATTAAAGTGAGGAGGCCTATAAGTTCTCATATGAGCACCGGGTCTTGAGGTAGCAAGAACACTTTCACTCTTGTCTTTTGAAAAATTGAGTCTATTCTCCTCCATTTGAAGTTCCGCTATGGCTTCGTTCATAGATGGCACTTTATGCCTATGGAGCAAGGAAGTTTTGACTCCATCATATTCCGATCTAAGACCAAGAATAAATTTATAAAATTTCTCCCTTTGGATTTGTTTTTCTCTAACTCCAATGTCTCTTGGATCATACCATTCGGGTTCAAATAGAGCAAGTTCGTCCCATAATTGCTCCATTTCTCCAACATATTCTTTAATGGTCTTGTCTCCTTGTTGGAGACTTGCAATCTTCATTTGAAGATTGCACATGTAGGCCACATCCTTCATAGTGTGGGTTTTCTTGAGGAATTCCCAAGCTTCATGAGCAAAATTATGTTTTGCTATTTGGCCCATGGTTGTAGTATCAACACAAGCAATAATCCAAGTGATAATCTTGTGGTGTCCTATCTTCCACTCTTCCCATTTTCTCTCATATTCATTCATAGCCTTGTCTTTTTCAACTCCATCTAGTTCTTGAGCTTTACCATCTATGGTCTTGGTGAGGACTAATTGAGGTTCACTTTTTGACCCATCAACGAGTCCCCATAGGCCTTTACTTCTAATAAAATGTTCCATAGTTTTTGCCCAAGAAACATAATTTGATGAAGTTAATTTGGGAAGAGGAGTAGAAGAAGTTCTTTCATCCATAATGTGTACCTTGTAAAAGAGACGTTGAGGTAGTGCTAGGATGAAAAACAGCCACACAAAAATGAAGCTTTCGACGCGTCAAGGACTGCCACAATCTTCACCACCAAGGGAGCTTTATCCCGTCACAAATATCACCAAAAGAGGCCAGCAAAATAACAGCACCTTCTTGTGTCAAATTTCAGCCAACAATATATCGAACACTTGGAGTGCTTCACAGCTCCAAGGAAAGAGTAATAATTGGATCTTCCAAGCTTGAAAGACAGCAACACAAAGAGCCAAAACGAGGCTCTGATACCATGTAAATCAGGCCTGATCTTGAGAATACAAATGCTTCAAGAGATACACTCTTGAAGATCCCAACAACTTCAATAGGTAATACACAACCAAACCTCAAACTTGAGGAGAAGATACCAAATCTATTAATCTCAAGAGAAGAATACACAAGAGAGGCCTAAAAGCCTTAACCAAACAAGGGACAACAGTCCCATATATATAGTACAATGAAAGGGAGAGAAGAAGGAGGAGTTGGCTGTTGGGCCAGCTCCAACGGCTAGAAATCTAGCCGTTGGAAGCTGGTCCAACAGCTAGTTCCCTTTTACAAAAAAGGAAAAGGTAAAAATAGAAAAAGAAAAGAAATAAAAAATACATAAAAACGAAAAGGAAGCAAATAAAATAAAATACATAACACCTATGCATACATAGATATTCATATATACAAATCATATATGAAACATATGTATACTTACATAATGTCTAATATTTAAATTCTAACAAGGGCGAGAGAGATTGAGAGCATGTGGACAATGATAGGGAGAGAAGAGAGACTAGGAGGGAGACAGCAGGAGGGATCAAACAAAAGGGGAAGTGAACAAGAGAGAGGTCAAGAGGACGAGAGAGAGCTAGAGAGGCTATGGATTGAGAGAATGAGAGGGAACCAGGGAGAGGGTGAGCAGGCGAGTGTGAGAGAACTCGGCTGAGTGAGGTGAGAGGGAGAGAGAGAGAACGAAAACAGGGAGAGGGGGGGGGAGCGGTTACCTGAACCGCCACGCCGCGCCTCCATCTTCGTCACCCTTAGTTCCTCTTCCTCCTCTGCTACTTCTTCTTCTTCTTCCTCTTCGTTTCTGCCTCCTCCCCTTTCAGATTCTTTCTTCTGTTTCTTTCAGAACTCTCGAGGGGCCCTTGCAGTCGGGCTCCCCTCTCTTCACACGGGTGGCAATACAGGTCTGGATCTGGAACCTAATCCAGATCTGCCCTGCGCATAAGAAAATGTCGCATGTTACACTTTTGACATGATCACTAAAGTTTCCCAGGAAACACTTTCATGGCTTGTGCCTTTTATGGAAATACCACCGTGCCGAATAGGTTTTAGATAGAGCAAAGAATAATCTATAAATTGTGTATTTTCTGCAATTTTCTAATTTTGCATAATTGTGTTCTACTAACTTCTAGTTTCATGGTTTATTTGTACATATGAATCTCTTACCCGTTATCTATTGGCTCTGCTTCCTCTATCTCTTCTTGATTCTGCTTTCTTCTTTGGAAATGTTGGTTCAGTTCATCATAATACAGGAAGATTCAGGTTACCATGCACTCAGTTTATTATGTTTCTGAAATGCTATCTTGAAGTTCATCTTATGCAATCCTTTAAGACCATTATTCTGAAATGACTACTAAGGTTCTCCTGATAAAAAACCAATGAGCTTTTTATGTAGATGTTGCATATTGAAGAATGATGCTCTCCTCAATCGCCCCCTGCCCCTTCTTCTCTCTTTCAGTTAACACATGATCTTGTGCTGCAGGATAGGAACTGAGCATGAGAAGTTTGGTTTTGAATTTGAAACTCTCCGTCCAATGAGATACGACCAAATTGCAAACTTACTCGAGGGCATCGCTGAAAGGTTTGACTGGGAGAAGGTTATGGAAGGTGATAAGATCATTGGCCTTAAACAGGTGCACCTGGATTATTGCTAATGAGAAAATTTAGTAAATTTTTACAAATTCTCTACTGTCTTGTTCCTTCTTTGGTGTTTTTCTTATTGCAGCTTTAACATCGATTACTCTGAGTGGAATTTACCCCCTATCTTCCTGTCCCATGTGGATCCTATAATAGGATCTCTGCACTTTATGATAGTTGTTACCATCAGCTGTGAGTAGCTAGATTTTATAAACTCTCAGCTATTTTTATCTTAGACTTTCATTTGTTGAAATTCTTTTTTCAAAATGACTGTTTACTTTCCAGTTTTATTGGCTTATCCTAGTGGTCTTGTACAGAAGGTTGTTGGGGGGAAAACTTGGTGGACCTTCTAGTGTCGTCATTTTGTAATTTTGATGACTACATCTGCTAACATGTTTTCAACTTAATGGTATACAACCTATGTCACGTGAAGACTTACTATAAGCATGAAGCGTGCATGTCCTACCTTTGGAAACACTGAGGGTTACACTAACACTCTTTGACACTTCTGAATGGTTATGTGTGTTTTTGACAATGATACACACACATCTCATCTGACACCATGTAAAGTGTTGGATACAGACAAATTAACGTCCATTAAACATAATTTATGACCTTATATAGTGCATTGTATTTTCAAAATTCTCAATGATCACATTGAACTTCTAGTGTGGAAGATTCGTTTGTAGATTGTATCTTTGAGGTCTTATGAATGCGGTTTGTATGCAAATATTCTGCAATATATATAAGTCAACTGGAAGAAATCACTCTGATTTACCAAAGGAAAAGCCTCAGCTCACCTGGTGTTATTATTGAACAGGGAAAACAAAGCATTTCATTGGAACCTGGTGGGCAGTTTGAACTTAGTGGTGCACCTCTTGAGACTCTCCATCAAACATGTGCTGAAGTTAACTCTCATCTTTACCAGGTTGGTCTTATTAGATTTCTCATTCTTTTTGTGGTTGACTCCCAAATCCCATCCATATTTTCCTGTATCCTTGGTAGTTAAAAAATATCCCTATCCCTGTAATTATCTGAATTTTAGATCCGGTTAATAATATTGGCAAAATATTCTGACATGTTTAAGAATTCATAAGGAAACATAAGCTACGGCAGTGTCAACACTGCTTTTGCAATTTGGAAGAAGTTATACACTTTCTCTTCCCTCTCTCTCTCTCTCTGTCTCTGTCTCTGTATATATATACATGTATGTATGTTATATGTATGTAAAACAACATTTAGGTCATGTTTGAGTGGTGGGAGTGAGGTCTCCATGACATGCCATCTAAGCCAGCCTATCTGTGACTGGGCAGTGATATGTCCTAAAAAATTCTATTGTCCCCAAGGGTGCAGGTGTGTATGTTACTGTGTGTAACGTATGTATGTACGTTATATATATATATATATATATATATATATATATATATATATGGTTAATAAATTGGTACTTGTAAAACAACATTTAGGTCATGTTTGAGAGACGGGAATGAGGTCTCCATGAGACCCATCTAAGCCTCTGTGATTTACCATTGGTATGTCCTTAAAATTTCTGTTCTCCCGGAGGTGCTACAGAAATAATGGAGAAAACATGCTGAAGCATGTCATATGTTTGTCTCAGCAAGGGTGTGTTTGAGGTGGAAATGTGAACTTTGAGATGCTCCGTCTAACCTTGCAAATACACCCATAAGTTCACAGTACTAGTTCTTATCAACTTTTCTGAAAGAATAACACATATTGTGAGCCCCTTGATTTTATTAATTTGGATTGGTTCACTGTCACGTTCTCCAGAAAAATCCAACTTCTGGAGAAACAAATCCTAGGAAAAACTGGTCAATAGATTAGATTGATATTAGTGACTATGGTCCCCTCCTAACTGGAATTGTTCATATCGTGAATGTTAGAAGGTTGATAGCCAAGTTGTTGAAGCATGTTTTTTGATACTGATCAGCAAGACTTTCCAAGCACACGTGTATAGTACCAGTATTTTCAAGTTTCAGAAACCATGGAAGTTGAGGTGAGCAGGTACATGTAAAAGAATGGAATCTTGCAGTTATTGGAAAACATAATTGGAGTTCACTTGTAGAGCAAGGATAGGTATGTTACATAGGTATGGGTACGGGTGCATACATGGGTGTGGCTATCCAGATTGATGTCCGAGCTTACTCATAAAGGCCGTCAGATCCATCGTGATGGCTGATTGACAAAAAAAAAAAAAAAGAACAAGGAGAAAAGCGTGATGGACATTTTCATCATTTATTATTAGCTCACATCTTTTTCTTGTTCTTCTTTCAACTGTCCATCACGATGGATCAGACAACCTTCATGAGTTAGAGTCACCATTTTCTCTCTCTCTCTCTCTCTCTCTCTCTATATATATATATATATATATATATATATATATATATATATATATATACACACACACACACACACACACATAATCATAGTCACAAAAAACGTGTCTTTTTCAAAAAGAAAAAATGCAAAAAAATACGATAAATTAAATTACCATTTAAAACTTAAAGATACACATTTTTTTGAAGAAAACGTTATAAACGAAAAAGGTGCGTTTTTAACTCGTTTTTCGCATTTTTTCACTTTTTTTCATTTTTATATTTTTTTAATGTCAAACAGTTTTTTTTTTCATTTTCTATTTTTTATTTGTTGCAAATCTATTTATCTTTTGATGTTTGTGTTATTAGTTTCTCAATTATTTTACTTTCCCCTCATTTTTAGTTTTTTTTTTTATTTTTAAAAATTTACCATATTTTCCCATTTTTTTCCTTTTTTCAAGCTTGCCGTATTATACCCAAGAAAAACCTTGGCGTTTAAAACTTCGAAACGTTATTTGTGACTATGTGTACTGTTCGTCTTTTTTAATAAATGGATTAAAGCCTTCTTGCGGATTTACATTCCTTCTTCTAGAGATTAGATTTAGTTTTTTATTTTTTTTGTCTCTTGTATTAGATTATATTTAATGAGTAATGTTAAACTTCTTCTATTGATTTTGCATATCAATGAAGTCAACAATTAATTTTTGATAGTGCAAGTTGATTATACTTGTTATATTACTATCCTCCACATTTCAAATATTAATAATAGTTAAACAAAATAACTTGACATATGAACTTAACTAAAAAATTTTTTTTTAAAAAAAAGAAATTGATCGCCTTTTTTGCCTAGGCACACTGACAACATAGCTAGTGAGCATCCTCACGCAAGGTGGTACTGTTTCTTAGACAAACCACTAATAGGATGGAGTTGCACACGAAAACAGTATGGAATCAAGCATGCAAAAGGCTCGTTGCCTTGCTACTGGAGAGGAAGAAAGTAATGGCCAAGGAGGGAGAGATGAAGATGGAATACCTATTACTATAGTGTGTCGCGAAAGGCTCGCTGCCTTGCTAGAGTTTTGCTGGAGATCGCCAGAGAAACACAGGGACAACTTTCGCTTTGTGGTCCTTTAGAGAGAAATAGAGGGTTCAATAATGTTGGGGATGGGTCTTGAAACTCTTGAACCTTCATATATGTGAAGGAAAATAAAGAAAAAACCCCAAAATTTTGATAGATTTAGGATCAGCCAATTTTGACCGATTGAAAATGGACAGATTTGTCCATAGGTGTGTTGACCACAACTGGCAAAACCAAATTCGTGTCTTGACCGTGTCCAAGTCTGCACCTGTGTTCGTACCCGTAAAGTTGTTCATGAGTTGAGTTCGAGCTGAGTTAGGCCAGCTTGAACTCAGCTCTACTGTCTTGGGTGACAATTCGAGCTCGAGTTCACTAGCTCGAGATTAAGAAGCTCGAACTTGGCTCGCTTAAGCTCAAGTGGAGCCCAGTCTCTCAGGTCGGCTGAAGCTTGAGCTGCTTACAAATAAAATTAATTTTCAACATGAATGCCACCCAACAAAATTGAATTCACGACCTCCTGTTTGGTAGCCGCTTGGGAATGCCATTGAAGCAATCTTTCGTTCGTGATGTATTCATGTAACATTTTATACATATTCCCATTGAACGAGTTTAATCGAGTGGAAGCGAGCTGAGCTTGCCTCGCTTGATTGGGTCCATATTCAAACTCAAACTTGACTCGTTTATTAAACGAGTCGTGCTCGAGCCGAGTTTAAGCGGCGAGTACGAGTCGAGCCCGAGTTGGCTCGATCCATTGAAAACCTTTATGTACATGTGTTGGGTTGTATCAACATGGGTAAGTCAGCCAAAAGTGTCAGTGTCTCTTCGAATCTGTTCAATGTCAGACTCAGTCAATACACCGAAGGTTGAATCTGTCCAATCTTTTACTCAAGTTAATTTTGAAAAAGTTCAAAGCATCCAAAATTAGTATTTTCTTTTATTTTTTTAATCTTTACCAAGTCTGTTAGTGTTGTTATTGTAAGAACATTATCTGATTTGGCACTTATAATCTTATTTTTAGTCTGTTTAAGACTTATTTTTATTAGATTTTGTTTATGTCACCTATTAGTGTTGTTTTGTCATATGAATTGGAAGTTATGAACTGATTGGACAGTTGGGACTTATAATCTGATTTTGAAGTCTGATCATCTATGGTTTTTATCAGATTTTATCAAGTTTACGGTTAGTGTTTTTGTGTTTCAGGTGCATAGGTCATGTTGTTGATCTATTTTAAACTTTTTACAACTCAATATATATATGTGTGTGTATGTATAGGAAAATTGAAATCAGCCTGTTACCTCTGTGGCCAGATGATTATTTTTTTAATTACATCACTAAGAACTATCACTAAAAACCGTTGCAAAAGGTGCATTTCATTGCTAAATTAATAAAGTAAAATACAGAAAAAATAAAAATATCAGGAAAAATAGAGAAAATTGATAAAAAAAAATCAAGAAAAATGTATTTCACATTAGAAAACTCATCGCACATAAAGAACATTCATGGTTCATCATTCATAAGTCATAATATATCGACACATTAAAAAATGAGAAATTAAAGATCCAAGACAACATAATAAACATTTATCCTATGTCATATGGGTATTCCTTACGGGTACGACATAGGTATGGGTATGCCTGTGGGTACACCCCGGGTACGGTCAAAGCAGTATCGGGTACAGTTAACGTAACCAGGTTCGTATCCATCCTTTTTTGGACTCGGTTAGCATTGAACAAGTGCATTCTGTCTAAAAATCAGGGTTTTTTTTAAAAAAAAATTTTAGTATGTTTGTTACTTTCATACTGTAGAAACACACACCAAGATGGAGAGAAAGAGAAGGAACACACAATATACGTGGAAAACCTCAAAGAGAGGTGAAAAACCACGGAGAAGCTCTAACCTAGGTGCACAACCGCAACCCTAGGAGAGAGAAAATGTTATTCCACTTAATTCAACACTTACACATAAGTGACAATATATAGAGGGAGAGAGGAGAAGCCGCCTAGGGTACCGAGCCCGCCTCGGTACCCGCGCCCCATAGAACCGGGTCCAGATATGGTCCCGGTCCCCACAACAACATATTCTAACACTCCCCCACAAGCTTGGCATACATGTCAAACATGCCAAGCTTGCTAACATTCTTTTCGAATGAAGAAGTACAAAGCCCTTTAGTTAGGACGTCTGCAACTTGATCTTCAGACTTCATATATGGCAGAATCAGCTCCTTTGAGTCAATGCGTTCCCGGATAAAGTGACGGTCAATCTCCACATGTTTGGTCCTGTCATGTAGAACTGGATTATTGGCAAGATTAATCGCAGACTTGTTGTCACAGTACATCTTCATTTTATCTTCCAGTTCCACACCAATATCAGTCAAAAGGATCTTCAGCCACAGCATCTCTGTAACTCCCATTGCAACAGCCCTGTACTCAGCCTCAGCACTAGACCTCGAACACACTTCTTGCCTCTTGCTTCTCCAAACAACTAGGTTACCTCCAAGAAAGATACAATACCCTGTAGTGGACCTCCTTGTGTCAGTGCAACCTGCCCAATCTGCATCTGAGTAGCCCTCAATAGTAAGTTTGTCTTGTCGAGTATACAGCAGTCCTTTTCCTGGGTCATTCTTTAGATATCCCAACACTCTTTCTGCACTCTTCCAGTGACAATCCGTGGGAGCATGCATAAATTGACTTAGCACATTTACCGCATACGTGATATCAGGGCGAGTTAGAGTAAGATAGATAAGTTTACCTACTAGCCTCTGATATCGCCCTTTTCCTTCCTCATCCAGAATAGTGCCTGTCTTGATACTTATCTTAGTCCCCGATTCCATAGGAGTAAGATAGGGCCTACAACCAAGTTTACCTGTCTCCTTTAGTAAGTCAAGAGTGTACTTCCTTTGATTCATAACCAGCCCTGTCTCTGATCGAGCAATCTCTATCCCCAGAAAGTATCTCAGTTTACCCAGATCCTTGAGGTCGAATTCTTTAGCTAATCTCTCCTTCATCTTCCTGTTTTCTTCCTCATCACAGTCAGTGACAATCATATCATCAACGTAGACAAGGAGAAGACTCACCAGACCATCTCTCTGCTTTATGAATAGGGTATGATCTCCATTTCCTTGCTTGTACCCAGTAGACTTCATAACGATCCTTAGTCTCTCAAACCAAGCTCTCGGCGACTGCTTCAAGCCATACAAAGCTTTCTTGAGGTGACAACATTTTCCCTCTTGAACATACCCGGGAGGCATGCTCATATAGACTTCTTCCTCCAGATGACCGTTCAAAAATGCATTTTTAACATCAAGCTGGTCCATGCGCCACTTCCTGTGCACAGCAAGAGCAAGAATAACCCTCACGGTCTTCAACTTTGCAACAGGGGCAAAGGTCTCAAGATAGTCAATCCCATACTTCTGGCTGAACCCCTTTGCAACCAGACGAGCTTTATATCGATCTACAGTGCCATCAGGTTTATACTTCACGTTGTACACCCACTTAGAGCCAACTAAGTGTGTCCCTTTAGGGATATCAACCACTTCCCATGTTTTGTTCTTAGCTAACGCACCCATCTCCTCCATCATAGCATGTAACCACTTGGGATCATCCTTAGCATCATCCACCGACCTGGGAATAACAACTTTGGATAAGGTTGTGATAAAACATTTGTAATTTGTACTGAGCTTAGCATAAGAAACAAATCTCTGAATAGGGTGAGAAGTACATGACCTGGTGCCTTTGCGCAAAGCAATGGGGAGCTCTCCATTCGATGGACTTGGGTCATCCAGGGAGATCACGGGATTGGGATTGGTTCTATCCTCATCACCAACATCTTCCACTGTAGCTTTCTCCTTTCTGACATAAACCTGGCCAAACAAGTGATCCCTGGCAACAGTGGGCTGAGCATCCACCGTGACCCCTTCCATATAACTGCCCTTCTCATTACTGACCGTGACTGTGTCAATCACACTGGGACTAACCTTGTAGTCCAAAAACTCCATAAACTGAATCAGCTGATTAGAGGAATACTCTTCCCCTTTGTGCCCAATACACTCCCCCTGAAGAGGATTCACCGGAAAATACGACTCATGTTCATGAAATGTGACATCCCTCGAAACATACACTTTGGAAGTAGTGGGATCCACACATTTGTACCCCTTCTGAGTGGAAGAGTACCCCAAGAAAACTCCTTTAATAGACCGGGGATCAAGCTTTTTGAGAGTAGGGCTATGATTATGCACAAAACAACTGCACCCAAAGACACGAGGAGTAAGAGGCCACGGATTCTGAGTGGGCCACAGGGTAGAATAAGGAGACTGACCATCCAACACCCTAGTAGGCATACGGTTAATGAGGTGTGCACTAGTGAGAAGTGCATCACCCCAGTACCGCTTCGGGACATGGCGTTGGAACATAATGGCCCGGGTAACATTCAAAAGGTGACGATTTTTACGTTCAGCTATACAATTTTGAGGAGGGGTATAACTACAAGAGGTTTCATGAACAATACCCTTGCCTTTCAAGAAATCATCAAGGGATTGAGAGACATATTCCCTAGCATTGTCCGTACGGAAAGCTTGAACAGTTGTATGGAATTGAGTCTCAACAAAGGCAACAAAGTTTTTCACAACTGCTGGAACCTGACTACGGTCTCGCAATAAGTACACAAACGTACATCTAGAGTAATCATCAATAAGCGTCAAAAAATAGTGACAACCACCACACGTGGGTACTCCAGAAGGACCCCAAACATCGGAATGAACTAAGGCAAACGGATGAGTGGTTTTATTCAATGAGATAGGGTATGAAGCCCTGACATGTTTAGCCAATTGACACACTTCACAAGCGAAGGAGTCAATGGAAACAGAAGCAAACAAATGAGGAAACAACTTCTTTATTAACTGAAATGGGAGATGTCCAAGATGCTCGTGCCATCGCAGAACAGTAGATCTATCATTCACACCAGACAAGTGACCACTCGTGGCAGAAATCAATGCTGAAGCAACTTGTACCGGCAATCTGTAGAGCCCATCAGTAACCGAACCAATCCCAATCTTCTTCCCCGTCACCAAGTCCTGCAGGGAACAGTGATCAGCAGAGAAAATCAGATTACAGTTTAATTCTTTAGTAATACTGCTGACAGAGAGTAGGTTCACAGGAATATTTGGAACATGCAAGGCATTGTGGAGACGGTATTTGTTCAACAGGGACAAGCTCCCTTTCCCAGCCACAGAGATAGAAGACCCATCTGCCATAGACACGCGTTGCTTGCCAGAGGAAAGTTGATATTCTTGAAAGAGTTTAGAGTCCCCTGTCATGTGGTGAGTGGCTCCACTATCAACAATCCAATCACCAAGAGAAGGGTTACCTTGATCAGTCGAGGCAACGAGGGCTTGGGCTAGCTGAGCCCCTTCAGACGTGGAGGACTCCTCAGGGGTAGTAGATAGGCGGCTGATGTACGCCTGTAGCTCCTTGAGTTGAGCAGGGGACAGCTTGGACTTTGCACCACTAGAAGAATTGCTCTGACTGGAATCAGACACAGAAGGGCTACGCTTGCCAGAGGGAGGACGACCTCTGACTAGTCTCTTCTCGGGATGAAGATCCCAACAGAAATCCACCGAATGCCCCAACTTGTTGCAATGAGTGCAATGCCGGGCAGGACGCTGCCCAGTCCCAGAGGCACGGCTGACAAAGGCAGAAGGGCCATGACCGGTGTCAAGATGCATCACCTGGCGACGTTGTTCTTCAGACTCAACTCGGGCATATACTTCCTCTATCCCCGGAATTTCATCACCATTAAGAATCTGGCTACGAATAGACTCAAATTCATCCCGCAGGCCTCCCAGAAACAAAAACGTACGGTCCATCCATTCCTTTTCCCAGTAGAGGGAATGATCTGAACCGCACTTCCACTCATCAGTCACATGATAATCTAGCTCCTCCCATTTGGTCTTCAGGGCAGCATAGAAGGCAGCAACAGACAAATCACCCTGTGTCAGGGAGTAAATACTGCGTTTAATCTGATAGGTACGCAGATGTCTCTTCTTGCGACCATACATCTTCGCAAGCACAGTCCACATATCAAAAGAGGTCGGCTTCCGCAGAATGAGGGGCTGGATATCGGAGGACACGGAGCTGATAATCCATACCTTCACTTGGCTGTCCTCCAACGCCCACGTTGCCCAATGAGGATCAGATTTGATGGGCGCAGGTTTGTCGCCAGTGATGTAAGAGAGACGCCCACGGCTAGTAATCCCAATCTCGAGAGCGGCAGACCAAGATAGGTAATTGTCCTTGGTCAGACGGATGGAGGTGACCTGGATCGGCACGTTCTCAGTCTTGGAAGCGCTGCCCGCGTCAAGAACAGCATCTTTTTGAGTCCCCATCGCGTCTGCCATCACAAACACGCACACAGCAACAAGAGGCACAGCGGCGAGAACTAGGCAGAGGCGACGGGAATGAGGCAGCGGCTACGGAAGGCAGGCGGCGACGTTCCTGGGCGGCGCTGGGAACGATGGACGGCGACGGCGATGGGCAGCGGTGGCGCGGGACGACGGCGGCGCTGAAGTGGGCAACGGCAGTGATGGACAACGGCAACGCAGCAGAGAACAACCGCGCCGGACGATGGCGGCGCCGCTGGCAGCGCTGGACGGTGGCGGCGCAGCTGGCAGCGCTGGACGGCGGCGGCGCAGCAGAGAGCGACGGCGCAGCAGCGGCAGAGAAAAAAAACGGAGGAAACAGCAGCGGCAAAAAAACGGCGGAAACAGGACGATCACACCAACGATCTCTCACGCGTTGGCTCTGATACCATGTAGAAACACACACCAAGATGGAGAGAAAGAGAAGGAACACACAATATACGTGGAAAACCTCAAAGAGAGGTGAAAAACCACGGAGAAGCTCTAACCTAGGTGCACAACCGCAACCCTAGGAGAGAGAAAATGTTATTCCACTTAATTCAACACTTACACATAAGTGACAATATATAGAGGGAGAGAGGAGAAGCCGCCTAGGGTACCGAGCCCGCCTCGGTACCCGCGCCCCATAGAACCGGGTCCAGATATGGACCCGGTCCCCACAACAACATATTCTAACACATACTTTGTTCATTAGTTTTTTCTTTATAATCTATACATTTTGAATCATGAATGTACAGTTTTTGTTTGTGGTATTTGTTATTTTTCTGTTTTAAACCTTTCTTTAATTGTAATTTCTAGAAAGGGACACATTTTTACTGAGTTCCTTCTTAACTCTTTACCTTCTTAATTTAGGCTCTCTAGAGTCTTATTTTGTTGTTTATAAAAGGATTCTCTTTACTTTTAACTTTTCACGCATGCACACACACACACACATACATTAGGCTGTAAGTCCTAATATGTGCAGAATGGAAGATCCATAACCATAAGAACGGTCATGGTATAAGACCAAATATATGATCAAATGTAGTGTTGATTCCTATGCAAAACTGAGATTGTTGGCTTCAAGTCTTCAATAGTATAACTGAAAAGTCCAAAAACATGACCAAAAACATGCACCAGATATTACCAAGCCTTTACTGGCAAGGCCGCGTATGACTGTGGGAATAACAGAGAAATCAAAAGAGCTCTGGGATGGAAAACAAAAGGTATTTAGTTCTGCTCTATAAGTTTATGTCTACAGGCAGGAAGTGATAAACTGTAAAAGGGTTGTAGCCTTGTAGGACTATAACTAATGTAATGCACACACATGCCTGTGGCCCTGTGCAGACACGCATGTGCACATACATGCATGTTTAGCACACTTGGTTATGCAAGTTTAAGTGCCTTTTTTTGAAAATGTGACTTCAATAGTCACCAAATGATTATGTAGCAGAAAATAGGCACCAAAGCCAAGTGGGAGAATAAAAATCCCTTATTCAATTACTAGAAAACTGCTGTTTATAACATCCTTCTTTGTACAATGAATAGTGGGATATTTATACAAGAGAGGGGGGAAAGGCTAGAGAGAACTAGCCGTTGGACTAGTCAACGGCTCATAAAAGAACCATTGGAACTAGCCAACGGCTAGAAGAAGGAATAAAAAAAAACAATTAAAAAAAACTTAAAAAACTCTACAAAAGACAACCTAATAATGATAATATTTATACATATATCAGCCTATAGTTATATATGTAATGTACATACATAAACGTAGGTAATATATGCATGCACGTACCCTATTTCTTAACACTTCCTTCATACTTACGGTGCTATCACCGGAAGTTTGTCTAAAAGAAAGTTAAATATGCATGAACATAGAGGCTTAGTGAAGAAATCAGCCAGCTGAAATTCTGAGGAAACATAGTTTTCTTCAAAAAATCTTCACGAACATAGTGGCAATCCATCTTTATATGTTTGGTTCGTTCATGGATTGTATGGTTCTTGGCAATATAGATAGAGCTTTTGTTGTCGCAACACAACTTGGTACGTTCTTCTATTTTTGTTCTCATTTCAAGGAGCATTTGACGAAGCCAGACAATTTCTATAGTTGTGGAGGCCATGACTCGATATTCAGCTTCGGTAGAAGAACGATAAATTTTCTATTACTTTTTTTCACTTCCATGAGATGAGTGATTCTTCTACAAAAATGCCAAATCAAAATCCAATCGTTGAGTGTCTGTCTTTGGATCTTCTCCCCAATCAGCATCAGTATAAGCTCTCAAGTTTAGAGAGAGGAAGAAGAAACCATAAATACTCCCTTATTTATTGTCACTTTGATGTATCTAATGATACGAAGAACAACTTCCCTATGAAGGGTTGATGGACCATGTTGAAATTGACTTACTATATGAACCGCATGAGCAATATCATGGCGGGTGAAGCCCCATAGTATTTTCCTTTGATGTACATCTCCAAACATTTAGCCTATAACATATAGTTAGTACCATCAAGCTTGTATGGAGCATGATAGCTCCCTAAATCAGTTTAAAAAATTGAGGCTAGAATAACTTCAAACAAGATTCTGCTTAGAAGTGGATGTAGACTTTGGAATGCAGCAATAAACTAAGATCAAAACAGCTGAATATTGAGGTGCTGTTTAGGACGAATATCGCTTCTCAGAGATGCAGCAGAAAGGAATGGAAGATAACTTAACTTAGAAGCAGACAGCCTTTGAGAAGATTCCACAAATGGGTGGTGCGCCATGTGAGAATGATAGCGACAAACAGGTAGAAGTCTGATGATTCAGTCTTCAGAATTAGAAACAGTAACCGAGCTTCAGAAATCTTATGAAGAATCAACCTAACCAGGGCTCTGATACCATGAAAATGTGACTTTAAGTCTTCAACAGTCACCAAATGATTATGTAGCAAAAAATAGGCACCAAGGCCAAGCGGGAGAATAAAAAATCCTTTATTCAATTACTAGAGAACTGCTGTTCATAACAGTCTCCTTTGTACAATGAATATTGAGATATTTATACAAGAGAAGAGGGGAAAGGCTATAGAGAAGTAGCCGTTGGACTAGGTCCAACGGCTCATAAACGAGCCGTTGGGACTAGCCAATGGCTACAACAAAGAACAAAAAAATAAAAATAATAAAAATAAAAACCTCTACGAAAGACGACCTATTATTTATTAACAATAATATTAATACATATATCAGCCTATAGTTATATATGTAATGTACATACATAAATATAGGTAATATATGCATACATGTACCCTATTTTTTAAATTTTTCTACATAGTGGATATGTGGATGAATACCTTAAACTTTGCTGCATTAAAGGCCTGGGCAGAGGAGTTCATTATTGAATGTTTGACAGGTGAAAGCTGTGGCAGAAGAAATGGGAATAGGTTTTCTTGGAATTGGATTCCAACCAAAGTGGTGGCTGAAGGATATACCAGTAATGCCCAAGGTATGTCTGGATTTTGTGCATCTTTTCCTTTCATTTTTCTTTTCAGAAGCTAGGCTACGTCTCAATTTGTGGATATTCAAAACTTGGAATTTGTTCTGTTGGGTGCGTAAAATGTCCTGTGGAATTTTGTTCTAATATTATCAAACAACCATTTTTGAAGACCATCATCCACATTAGTGTTCTATGCTTTCCAATGGTGGCTTCCTTTTCCCACTCTACCTCAAACTCCCCTTGACATTGTCAAATTAAAAATCATATTTGAGCACTGTAGTTTCTACTAATTTTTTTCCATAGTTTTAAAATGACAGTCATGTTTCTGATTCTGAATATTCTGCCACAGGGAAGATATGAGATAATGAGGAGGTATATGCCCAAGGTGGGCACTCTAGGACTTGACATGATGTTCAGAACGTGCACTGTGCAGGTAGGTTAATGATTTCTGCAGTTTCTTTTATGGCTTCCTTGCTTTTTGTCACATGTCTTATCTAAAAGCAAAAAATCAAAGCATTTATTTCATCGAAAGTCCTAATGTGCTGTTCATGGCAGTGGCGGCATGCTTTAATTGTTTGGCTAACTCTGGTGCACGTCTTACCACATCTATTGACAGGTTAATCTCGATTTCAGTTCTGAACACGACATGATAAGAAAATTCAGGGCCGGCCTTGCTTTGCAACCTGTAAGATTTTAAACCAGTGAGTTTTTGTATTTTACATTGGATTTATGTTACCATTTGTCTCCAGTTCTGTCTAGGGATATGCGTTTACCTATATCTGTCTTGAAACAGATTGCGACAGCAATTTTTGCAAATTCACCTTTCAAGGAAGGAAAGCCAAATGGATTCCTCAGCATGAGAAGGTTACTTACTCTTGAATATATGAGAATTTATTCAGCTAAATCAGTTGCTTTTTAGTTATGTAGTCATCACCTGTTGCAGTCATATTTGGAGTGACACTGACAACAATCGGACAGGCATGCTCCCTTTTGTTTTTGATGACTCCTTTGGGTGAGTATTTCTCTTCATTTGTTGTTGTTATTGGCCTAAGTATTAACTTGGCCCGGATTAATACCTGATGAAAGTAATGGTCATCTTATTGTTCTTTTAATGTGACATCTATGTTCCTTAGATTCTGCTTGATCTTATGTAATTTGTTTTCCATGGCCCTGCTTCTTGAATTTCCTTCTCCTTAATCTAAATCAGCATTTGTTGGTGCATTCAGTTTCGCTACTTTGATCCATACTCTTCTTTTTTTGCCATATCATTGTTTTTAGAATTTTTTCTGCAGGTTTGAGCAATATGTGGATTATGCACTGGATGTTCCCATGTATTTTGTCTATCGGAAAAAGAAGTACATAGATTGTTCAGGGATGTCTTTCCGGGTAAAAGTCCATATCTAAATCCTGGGAAGTCGTTTGCATGAAAAATAGCTAATGGTTTTCCTTTGATATTTGTTGTTGGCAGTCATTTCCTTGTCCTGGTTTAAATGCCACGCTCCTTCAGTATGGGTGGATTTATATGTTTTGATGGTTTGGCATTCTTGCAGGATTTCATGATAGGTAAGCTTCCACCAATTCCAGGGGAGTTGCCAACACTCACTGACTGGGAGAATCATCTGACGACAATCTTCCCTGAGGTCTCTCTCTCTCTCTCTCTCTCCCCCTCTCTTTTTCCCCTCCCTCTCCTCCTTTCTCTCTCACATGCACAATCTTGATCTAATAGTTTTCCTGGTTACAGGTCAGATTAAAACGATACCTGGAGATGAGAGGTGCAGATGGAGGACCTTGGCGTAGATTGTGTGCACTGCCAGCATTTTGGGTATACGTCATGCATTAATTTTCTGCTTTATTATTCAACCATTAATTTGTTCTATTAATGATCCTTAGTCTGTGAATTGATGGCTCTTTCTGCCTTTGTAAATGCACATGTTTTTATGCATGTACAATTTGCTGTCTTATTCTTCAGTGGATTATTTTGATTATTATCCTTGTCCTTGAGTTGATGGCTGTTTCTCTGTCTAACTTTCTAAAATGAACAAGCCTCAACTAATTTTTTACCGTGCAATTCTGGAACTTTGTATGGAGCAGTTTACAAAGATCTGCCTAATTTTTGAAGATAACTGCTTGATGCTTTGGAAAATTTTCAAACATGCATGTTCCGTGGATGTAGGTTAACAGATGTCACTTGAATGAATTTCAAAATACCTGTTTACCCTGAAGAAGAAAAAGTTTCAACATCTCAGTATCTGCGGTTTACATATGACTTCATGGATATAGGTGAAGAAGTTGTTAGAATGAATCTTAAAATTACCTGTTTACCCTGAAAAAGAAAAAATTCCAACATTTCAGTATCTTACAGTTTACATATGACCTTTCTCTTTCTTTCTTTCTCTTTCTCTGACCTGTGGTGCACTCTTTTGATGTTGGTAGTGAATGTTGTAATAATTGAAACCAGCATTGGATGCTTTGTTGGACAAATAGCGGAGGGTTCAACAGTCAATTGCCACTCTTCATCGCAACAAGAGCAATGTTTGATGCTCTTATGGGACAAATGAGTGTAAACGGCTGGGTATTGGTGGTCAATCTACCAGCTGCTGCATTGAGTAAATGTATTCTGGGACCCACACACAGAGAGAGAGAGAGAGAGAGAGAGAGTAAATGCACCTGTTTTGTGCAGGAAAAGACATGGGTGGTACTGTAATCTTTATTAACTAGATAAAGTGAAGCCTACGTTAACTAAGTGGTGGGAAGCAAAAACAGTGATCTGGGAATTTGTTATAAATGTTAGGCGGCTATTCATATTTCAAAACATCAGGTGCTATTCTAAGATGCCAAATGTTAGATGGTTCTTCTTTAAATTTCTCTTTTGTTCTCAAGCTGTGATTATTTAACTGTTGCACCTTTTGATTATTGGATTCATTTACATCCATTTATTAGTGAAACTGGGAAGCGATGTTTTGCAGGCTCTCAGTTAGTATCATAAATTATGGAATGTGTGGGAAGGGCTGCTTGCTTGATAAGATCACGTTTTTCTGTTCATTTTTTTTTTTTAACCAAAGTCGTAGAATATAGGTGTATTGTGTATTGGTAAGCTGTTTGTCATCTTTGAGTACAAATTGGATAGAAGCTTCAGATGTCATATTGAGCACCCGGACCTTTTCTCCTCTTTTTCTTTTTTGGGATTTCAATGGTAGATTAGCATGTTAGAGCAGGCTTTGAAGGTGTTTAAGATTGACTTTGGTTGGTATGCTTTATTTTAGCTTGTGGCCTTGGCTCTGGGTCAAAATTGCTAAAGATCTTTGGAATCTTTGTACTAAAGTCATCAGGGGCAACCCTCTTGAATTTTTATATATTGAGCGGTTAAAAAGGCTTACTGACACTTTCCTTGCCATATTTGACTATGCTAAAATTATGATCTTCACTGGGCCTTTTTATCTGGTACGTGGCCTCAGGTGGATTTGACCTTTGGTCTGAAATTGCTGCTCCTTGTGAACTAATGTTCTTATTTGGATAGTGACACAACTGCTAAGCAACTGTTATTGACCATTTCTATTTCCATTCCAGGTGGGCTTGTTGTATGATGAAGCTTCATTACAAAAAGTTCTGGATTTGACGAGTGACTGGACTGCAGAAGAGAGACAGATGCTGAGAAGCAAGGTAAATGAATATAGGAAACTATTTTACAGTCAGTGATTGATCCATTGAGAGATTCTTTTTCCATTCTAAAATATTTTAGTATAAATTGTTGGTTCCTTGGTTCCAAATCATCTAATGTGGCACTTATCGGCCCGTCGGGCCTAAGCCCGGGCCCGCCCGGCCTGCTAAAACCCGGCCCGGATCGGCCCGTCGGGCCTAAGCCCGGGCCCGGCCCAATAATATTATCGGGCCGGGCCGGGCCGGGTACGGGGCTTGACCCCCAAAAGTCAGGCCCAGCCCGGCCCGTTTGGCGGGCCGGGCTGGCTTGCGAGAACGGGGAGAGTGACGGGAAGAGGGGAGAGGGGGAGGCGAGAAGAGGGGAGAGAGGGAGACGGGAGCGGAGAAGACGGAAGAGGGGGAGACGGGAAACGGGAGAGGAACCAGAGGGGAGCGGGAGAGGGAACCAGAGGGAGAGGGGGAGACGGGAGAGGGGGAGACGGGAGAGGGAGAGGGAGAAAGGAAGGGGGAGGGAGCGGGGGAGAGGGGGAGACGGGAGAGGGAGAGGGAGAAAGGAAGGGGGAGGGAGCGGGGAGAGGGAACCAGAGGGGAGACGGGAGCGGAGAAGACGGGAGAGGGAACCAGAGGGGAGCGGGAGAGGGGAGACAGGAGAGGGAACAAGAGGAGGAGACGGGAGAGGGAACCAGAGGGGAGATGGGAGAGGGAACGAGGGGGAGTGGGAGCAGAGAGGGAGAGGGAACCTGGTGGGGTCACACCGCCGAGGGCCGTCACGAGGCTGTTCCAACGCCGGCGATGCGCCAGGATATGGCCGCTCGAAGGTAGGCACATAACAGAACCAGGGGGAGAGGGTGCAGAGAGGGAACCAGAGGGGGATGGGAAGGGAGAGAGAGCAGAGGGAGAGGGAACCAGAGGGGAGCGGGAGAGGGGAGACAGGAGAGGGAACCAGAGGGGAGAAGACGGGAGACGGGAGAGGGAACCAGAGGGGAGCGGGAGAGGGAGTCGGGCCTGGCGGGCCGCCGCCGGGCCGCCCTCTTGGGCCCGGCCCGACGCCCAGGCCTAGGTGGAGCATCTGCATTTGCTAGTTTTGATTATGCATAGATCAGTGCCTATGCTTTATTTTTTGTTCCTTATTTTGCTAATTATGCATTTTTTGGTTCCCTGCATGGTTCATCTGGTGTATTGAAGTTTATGTGAATGAGTTATGTTGGGCAACCTGCAGTGAGGAAGTCTACCCGACTCTGCATATGCTGAAGTGGCAACACGTTTCCCTTGACGGGCGTCGCAGGCCGACAGCTTGGGCACTGCTGTCGGCTGTGGGATGCAGAACCTCCTCCAGTTCCCACCAGCATAGAACAATGGTGGGAGAATGATGGTGGGAGGGGGAACCCCCCTCCCCCGCCGCCTGATGGTGGCACCTTGGGCTCTGTCACCAGCAACGCCGATGTCATCGGGCAGTGCCGTCAACTGCGTTCATAGCTCCACCATCAGGCGGCAGGGGAGGGGAGGGGTTTCTCTCCCCTTCTCGTGATGCACGACGCTCAGAGGGCCATCCGATCAAGATGGACGGCCCTGGTTTGATGTCTACAAGTGACAAGTGTATAAAATTACCAGAGTCATGGTTTATATATATATATATATATATATATATATATATATATATATATATATATATATATAGATAGATAGATATGAACATGCATACAAGGGTAACTTCTTTAGCTCGAACTGGACTAAAATGACCCCAGTACAACAATTTTATTGCTAGTATGGTGCAAGGTGTAAATACTTTTAAAAGAAATATAAGCACCCACAATTCTTACTACATTACTTATTACGTTTTCCCACCAGGATCAATTCAAGAACCGGCAGTACATGAAAATATAATTGCTTCATATCATTTAAGCATTTGGACTCCATCTTACTTTCTGTTCTTTTAAGGTATCAACTTTCAACATTTAATAGTGGTTCTACGGTTCCTTTTTCTTCCCAATTTTTTTTATGACATCTTGACATGTTGTTTTCTGCTTTATTTATATGCAACATTGGGTTATGGCAATGGTTGGGAGCTAAGCATCGAGCTTTCAAATTTCCAGGTGCCAAGGACAGGTTTACAGACACCATTCCGAGATTCTTTAGTCAAACATATAGCGGAGGATGTTGTTAAGTTGGCAAGGGTAATGACTCCTTTATTTTGGATATTCGTTACTACTTCTTTTAGTTGTCTATCTTCTACATTTACGGTCATGGGTGGTTTCATAACTGAATTTTGCCCTTTCAGGATGGCTTGGAAAGAAGAGGTTACAAGGAAACTGGATTTTTGAACGAAGTAGATGAAGTGGTTAGGACAGGTAATCTTTCAGATCTTCCTTGTGTGTGGTGGTTATCTACATGTTCCAAACCTTTGGCATGATATCATTGACAACTTGGTTATTGTACAGTTTGCACTTATATATGCATAGGACTTGGTTTTTCCATGTGTATGTCTGTGCATATGTGGGTGCACTCGTGTGTAATAATGAAAAATTCAGGTTTTGTAGTAATTTATAAAAGTAACATGCAAGTTATCATTTCATTTGCCATTCTTTTGTGGTTGAAATGTGATATTACAGGTTGACTATCCCTAGACTTGCTCTGGATTAGGATGCTAAATGATTATGGTACTTTATTGAAATCGAACATCATTAACTTGTTTTAGGAACTTTAATCACATCAAGGATAAGAACCAGTAAACTGGAATAACCATCTTGCTTGGACACAACTGATTTTATCTGTTCTGACTGTTTAAGCTACCCTCTTTGGGAACTTGTCTTTTACAAGGCTTTTAGGCTACATTTTAGAGGCGAAGGCGAAATAAGACTACTAAAGATGCGGATGTCAGTGTCCTATGCAATTTCAGATGAGAGAATTTTCGTATAGTTGCTTTGTTGGCATGCAGAAGCTTTCCTTTATGTATAGCGGGTAGAGGAGCTTCTCGTGGATAGTTTTCATACCTCTAATGGTTTCTAACTTTCTCCATCTCTGGATCTTATTCTTTTGACATGAAATTTACGCTAGGGTTCCGTCTGATAGATCCGGGGGCTAATTTTAAATCCTTGGATCTTAGATCTGAGGATTTCAAAAATGCGGTTTTCCAGAACCATGTTTGTACCTGCGAAAGCTTGTATTTCTCTCTCTCTCTCTCTCTCTCTCTCTCTCTCAGCCCCGACCACCATGGCGGTGGCTGTTTTGTTTTTCTGATATCCTCCTTCTCATAGGCAAAGGGCGTCTCTTCATGGGGTAAGTCTTTCTCTCTCCCTCTCTCTCTATCTCTCTCTTGGTCTCCTCTGAAACCTTTTTTTCTTTTTCTGGAAATCCTGTTTGTCACAGGTGAAAGGTTTTTAGTTTGATGACCCGGGGGTTTTCCTTTTCTGAAACCCTCGGTAGTGCCAACTTTGGAAGCGATGAAATTGTCTCTGTGTCGAAGCCCCTTCTTTGATATCTTCGTGGTTATTGAATTCGTTTAAGTGTTAATTTGTGGTTAAGGAGGTGCCACAGTCCTGATGCTTTCGGGAGGGAAGAAGCAGTGTGCTCGTTGAGGCCCCTTTTTCTTCGGTTGAGTGGCGTGTTGCCATTGTTGTCCGATGGGTGAGGGTTTCTCTTTTTTGAAACCCTTAGTAGTGCTGATTGTAAGAATCTTCACAAAGTACTCGTCTCTCCGTATGCAAAACAGATATATTGAGAGGAGAGGATGAAAGAAGACGATGGAGGAAAGGGAGCAGCCGGCTTAACACCGCCCTGCGTTCCTTAATCTTTTTTTTTAAAAGAATAACCCTAATAGGTTACAATAGATTTGTACATAAAATTATAAAATATTACAAGAGAGCCACTGCCTAGTAACTTTAGGCATGTGGATATAAGGAGAATGGATCGGGTTTGAACAGACCCGATCCCCATACGCTAACAGCTCCCCTCAAGTTGTGCATGAGATTTGATCATGCACAACTTGTTCTTCAAATCCCAAAAATGCTGCCCTGTGAGACCTTTGGTAAAAAGATCAACTATCTGTTCATTGGTGGATATATAAGTAGGCAAGATCTCGGCTTCTTCAACCTTCTGACGGATGAAATGTTGATCAATCTCTATATGTTTGGTGCGATTATGCAAAATGGGATTGAAAGCAGTTTTTATCGCACTTTGATTGTCACATAGTAATGATGACCGAACAATAGGAAGATTGAGCTCCCCAAGTAAATGACGTAACCATGACGCTTCAGCCGTCCCTGTAGCCATTGCTCTATACTCTGCCTCAGTGCTAGATCGTGCAACAGCACGCTGCTTTTTACTGCTCCAACAAATGAGATTAGAATCAAGAAAGAGACAGAAACCTGAAACTGATCGTCGGTCATCGGGATCGCCTATCCAGTCGGCATCAGTATATGTATATATGCTATGTCCAAGAGAAACATTGGAACATTTTGTGTAGACTAGTCCATCTCCAAGAGTAGCTTTGAGATACCGTAGGATCCGCTTAGCGGCATTCATATGTCCTTCAGTGGGTGCATGCATGAACTGAGAAATCTGATTTATAGCATATACTATGTCTGGGCGAGTAAAGGTAAGGTATTGTAACATACCAACAATGCTGCGATAGAATGTGGGATTGGAATATGCAGCAGTTCCATCAGATGCAGTCAATTTAGTATTCAGAACACTGGGGGTAGTGATGGGTTTGCAATTAGTCATACCTGCCCTGTCCAAAATATCAAGGGTATACATGTGCTGTGTAAGAGTCAAACTATCATTTGTTCTGTCAAGTTCAACACCCAAAAAATATCGTAATTCTTCCAGATCCTTCATCTTGAATTCTTGCTTCAACATACCTTTAACATAAGATATATGTGAAGAAGAATTCCCAGTTATAACAATATCATCAACATAGATAAGTAACCAGGTGGTAGCTTCTCCAGTGCGATAGATAAACAAAGAGTGATTGAGAGAGCTTCGGAGAAAACCAACTTGTTGTATGTGATGAGAAAAACGATCAAACCATGACCTAGAAGCTTGCTTCAACCCATATAGAGACTTGTGTAATTTGCAAACCCATTTTTGAGAATCATGTAGCCGGGAGGTTGCTCCATGTATACCTCTTTCTTAAGAATTCCATGAAGAAAAGCATTTTTGACATCTAACTGAAAGAGAGGCCATCCATACGAGACTGCAAGAGAAATAATCACACGGATTGTTCCCATCTTGATGACTGGACTGAATGTTTCATCATAATCTTCCCCATATTGCTGAGTGAAACCGCGCGCCACAAGTCGTGCTTTATATCGATCAATGCTACCATCTGGTTTATATTTCAGTTTATAAACCCATTTGGATCCCACAACATTCTTATCAGCTGGACGAGGGACAATCTGCCAAGTCTGACATTCATGCAAGGCTGCCATTTCCTCATTCATAGCTTCAACCCAACATTTTTCCTTACTCGCATTGTGATAAGATGTTGGTTCCACCTCTTTGCTGACTTCTGTCATAAACAGCTGAAAATCCAAAGAAAAATTGTTATAGCTCACCCATCTATCAATAGGATGTCACACGCATTGTGATTGGCGTGGAACTGCAGTAGGAACTGATCGCCTAGAATACACCAGGCCTGAGAACCGATTATGTATAGGTGGCTCACTGGGCTGAGAAGATGAAGGCATACTGTCCAAGGAAGTAGTGCTGCTCAAGGAACTACTTACAGATGTCTCGGGCTCATTAACAACTTGCTCATTGTGCTCGGTCAACATTGCTGCCCCTTGTCTTAAGATTTCAGCATGAAGCCAAGTATCATAAACTTCATTCTTGTCCTTGAGTGTCACAGAAGTAGCCTTGGGATCCTGTAACCTGTTCTCATCAAAGACAACATGCAGTGAAAAATGTACACGCCCAGTTTTAGGGTTGTAACACCTATAACCCTTGTAATTTTCTGCATACCCTATAAATCTACATAAAACAACACGATCTTGAAATTTGTTTCGCAAGGAAACATCAACATGCACATAGCACACATCCAAAAACACGCAACTCCTCATAACGTGGCTGTTCTTGGTGTAAAAGAAAAAATGGTGATTTTCCATCAAGCAAAGCCAATGACAATCGATTTATAACATGTATAGCCGTATGGAAAGCCTCGGTCCACAATGTCATAGGTAAGTCTGTTTCATGCATCATGCTGAGTGCACTTTCAACAATATGCCTATGTTTCCTTTCAACAATTCCGTTTTGCTGAGGTGTATGCGGACATGAAATTTGTCTAATGATCCCATTATCTAGTAAGTACTCAGTAAATTCATTAGAAATAAATTCACCACCACCATCACATTGAAAATGCACAATATTACTGGAGTATTTATTTTGAACCAATGCATGAAATTGAGTGAATAAGCGAAAAACTTTTGATTTGTGTTTCATGAAATGGATCCAAGTATATCGGAAATATGAATCAACAAAAATGACATAGTATCTACTCCCAGAAGAAGAAGGAACTGGAGCAAGCCCGCAAACATCAGAATATATGGTGTCAAAAACCTTTGAAGCTCTTTTATTTATTAATTGAAAAGGAAGGACATGGCTCTTACAGATATGACAACTCGAGCGCATGTTGGACTCATTGACAGAACTCAGACTGGACTTATCTAAGAGCCCGTCTGCAACAAGATTTCGAACAAAAGATTGACTACAATGAGCTAACCGACCATGCCAAATGGATGGCTTATTATACTCTGTGACATTGACTTCACTATGACTTGGAAAACATGAATCGGAAAGGTGAGGTTTTGACATCTGTGGAGCTCCTTCAAGGACATACATATCTCCTTTGCGAGTGCCCTCAGCGAATGTCTTCTTGGTTCGAGCATCCTTGACATAAACAGAAGAGGGTGTGAATTCAACAGAGGATTGAGTATCATCAATAAGCTTAGACACTGAAATAATATTTTTCTTGACACTTGGAACAACAAGAACATTCTTTAATGGAATCGAAGAAGAGCCCATAGAAATTTGTACATTTCCAATGTGTGATATTGTGTGATGGGAACCATCTCCCGTGACAACTGAGCCTTTATCTAAATAAGGGAGAGCACTAGAGAGATTACCTGCGTCACCAGTAACATGAGCTGCTGCTCCAGAGTCCACATACCATTCTCCTTGCTCGTTTTGTTTCAAATGAAGCTTAGACAGGGCTGTCATGAGGAGTTGTTGTACGTCTGCTAAAACATTAGATCCAGATGATGATGAAGCTGACCCTGCTGATGCCTTGTTCTCACGTCTAATCTGATTATTTTTGTTCTGCGGGTTGTGCCAACATTCTGACTTTACATGCCCCCTCTTGTTGCAATAGAAACAAGTCGGAACCCTTCTAGATGTGGCAGAAGTAGTGTTCATGCCCTGTGGTGTTGGGAGAATCCCTCTTTCCATTCCTGCCTGAGGAATCCAAGTACGAGTGCGATTCCCTTGCAATGCATGTGTCCCTGTGATCAGTACATTGTGACTGTTGGAAGGAATCAAATTCTGTCGCTGAACACGACTAGCTTCGTGTTGGAATAACTTAGCCTTGAGATCTTCGAAAGATGGAAGAACAGGTAGGACTTACAAGGCTGTGCAAAAAATATCAAAATCTGTTCCCAGTCCACTCAAGGCTTGTTGCACTTTGTCCTTGTCGCTGACGGGATGTCCAATGGCAGCAAGTTGATCACTTACACTTTTAATTTCATTCAAATATTCCAAAACAGTACGCGTCCCACGCTTGATGTCCTGAAATTGCCTTCTTAACTGCAGAAAACGTGCTTCGGATACTTGAGAATATGTGG
This sequence comes from Nymphaea colorata, assembly GCF_008831285.2. Classification (NCBI taxonomy): domain Eukaryota; kingdom Viridiplantae; phylum Streptophyta; class Magnoliopsida; order Nymphaeales; family Nymphaeaceae; genus Nymphaea; species Nymphaea colorata. The sequence continues at coordinate 12,686,412 of NC_045149.1, read as the reverse complement.
TGGCAAGGGTAGACCACAACTCTAGGGCTGTTAAATCATCATCAATACCTCCTAATACTTCCTTTGACAAAGTAGAAGTAATATAGGCAACAAGGGACTGGTCGTGAGCCAGCCAAACTTCATACTCAGGATTATTTTCAGTAATGGTTTCATATTCAAATCTGATTTCACTCATAGCCGCAGCCCCAGCAACTTGATCTCCCACTCCCACTACGGTCTTCTTCACTTCGCGGTCAATATACATAGGAGGTGCTGGAGTGGTCCCATCGATATGCCCGTAGAGTCTATGACTTTTAATAAAAGGGACTATTTGACGTTTCCAAGTCAAATAGTTACTATGATTCAGCTTTTGAGAAATAAGTTGGGAGAGAAAGCTAGAAGATAGAAGAGAGGGAATCGGCTGATCCATAATTGGTTTAGGGCAACGACAGAAATTAGGGCAAAACGATGAAAAAATTAGGGCACAACGATTAGGGTAAATCAATTAGGGCAAATCACGCAAGATTTAGGGATGACCACGCCAGAAAAGAAAGAATGTAGGGCAGATTAGGGCTAATCACATCAAACTGAAATCACTCACCGGAGGACGATGCAACCTGGCTCTGATACCATGTAAGAATCTTCACAAAGTACTCGTCTCTCCGTATGCAAAACAAATATATTGAGAGGAGAGGATGAAAGAAGACGATGGAGGAAAGGGAGCAGCCGGCTTAACACCGCCCTGCGTTCCTTAATCTTTTTTTTAAAAAGAATAACCCTAATAGGTTACAACAGATTTGTACATAAAATTATAAAATATTACAAGAGAGCTACCGCCTAGTAACTTTAGGCGTGTGGATATAAGGAGAATGGATCGGGTCTGAACAGACCCGATCCCCATAGGCTAACACTGAACCAGGTGGAGAGGAAGGGCCATGGCAGGTCTGAACCAGGTGGAAAGAAAGGGGAGAGGAAGGGCCATCGCAGGTCGGTTGATGCTGATGGTGGGAGACCTCCCGCCACAGTGTTGCAGATGTGAGATCCACCTTAGAGATCGGACAGCCTCCTGTCCAATTTCTAAGCCACGGATTTTACCCCTTTTGTGGATTTGAAACCTGCAGATTAGAGATCCACAGTTTGTTTTTTCTTGTATCCCTTGGGTAAATCTGTCCTTGGATCTGAGATCCGAGGTAATCAAACACAGCCTGGAAGATTCTACGTTTTCTTTGATTGTTTTCCCAGTCCCATGTGGCCAGCAGGGTTTTGTAGATGGCCCAACGGACATATGTATAAAGTCTGAATTAGTCTCCTGCTTAGGTTTTTGTTTGGTCGATGGCCAAATGGTTAATGCATTTTTCTCTCTGCCTGTCTGCCTTGTTTTTGTTTCTTGGGAGACGACGTCCATAATTAATTTCATGCCTCCGACGTGTTTCATTTCATTCATAATTCTTTGGTTGCAGGAACTACACCAGCAGAGAAGCTTCTGAAGCTGTATCATGAGAAATGGGAAGAGAGTGTAGATCCTGTTTTTGAAGAACTTCTTTATTAAATAAATTAGGTGCCTCTTTAGATGATTTTTTTCTCGCTTGTGTAGATCCTGCTTCTGAAGAAAATTGAATGAAAACAAGGCGGTGTTTGTTCTTGCTTAAATCGATACCTTGCTTGACATAACTTGTATACTCTCTCTCTCTCTCTCTCTCTCTCTCCCTCTTTTCTAGTGTATGTGCATTCAAATGCGTACAACTTTTTCTTCTTTTTTGTTTTTTTAGTTCCTTCTCGCACAGACGTTGAGGTCGGCATGGGTAAAAGAAAGCAAAATTTTTCTTCGGTACTCTTTGGGAGGAGAAATTGTTCATTCGCGCTCGGTTTTGTTGCTTATTTTGACCTAAAAGGTTGGGCTAAATAGTGGGACCTTCATGGGATTGCTGTGCATTTATTACAATTGTAGACCGCCTAAATGTTTCAGAGTCTTCCCAAATGATAAGCTCTATAAAGATCTTGAAAAGTCTTGGCTCATGGTTCGCCTAGGGGTTTCTTTTTTTTGTTTTTGGTTTTTGGTTTCTTCCCTATAAAGACTTCCCTGTATATTTCTTTTCTTTTTTAACGTCTAGATGAATATTAATGATGGCAAAACTTTCTAACCTATGAAAGATATCCCAGACAATTGATTATAATGTTTAAGTAGGCTTCCGGAAATTTTAAAAAAAATTATTACTGAAAATATACGTAAAAGTTTCGGCTATCTCTGCGGAGTTCCCTTTCAATCTTATGTTGGCATTGCAATGGCTATATATGTCATCAGATTATAATCGCCAGTATGATCACTGACACGGTTCTCTAACATCGAATTTTCATTGCTGACTTCATTTTACGGCACCAATTTCGTGCCCATGTGTTATGATAAGTCTGTTCCGGTGAATGCCTATCAATAAAAAGGTCAATCAATTAAAAGCCCATGAATGTGGTACGACCATTTTTTGGTAACCTCATCCTAAATGCCCGTGAACAGTATAGTACAGATGTGGGCTTTTATTTAAATGCCTTTGAATATGTTACAATGCATTTCTCGTGCTATTCAACATAACATTTTCTGCCTTCAAGATGTTCACCTTGTTCTTCATTGGTTGGAAAAATCGATCATATAAAAGAGTCGACTTACATGGATGACGTATATGATAAAGTCGGAAAAAACACATTATCTGACTTGTGAATGACCAATTTGTTTTGTTTATACCTGATTTGGATTGCATATCCGACCAACATATCTGATTTAGATATACATAAATATCCAATTGGATGAGGATTTAGATTTGGATCAGATTTATTTTTAAATAAATAACTTATGTCCAATACATTTTTACCTTTTCAAATTGGCTAGATTTGGTTCAAAATTAGGATTTGAATTCAGATTGTGAAATCGGATTCAGATCATATTCAGATTGTGAAATAGGATTACAAATTTGAATTTATATGACTTTTTTTTGTTCATATTTGAATCTAAATTCCAATCCGAACATGTGACTATCCGAAAAACCAAACATGGTTAAGAGCGTTCCAAATCCAATCCGTTAGCATTCCTAGTTTTGCCATGGTGGATAAATCAATTTGTCATATTGGAGCTTCATGCAGGAAGGGTTTCAAGAAGATAGGCTGGTTCATTAAATCATTAGACATAATGATATTACGTGGGTGAATCAGAAAAAGAGAGTAGTGCATATTAAGTTACACAAAAGAAATTAATAAGCAAAGAAATGAAAGAGTGACCCTTAGCTAGTCTATGTCGTAATGCTTTTGTTCAAACATTGGTGTACTTTTGGTGTCATATTATTACTGCAGATTCAGAAGGTGATTGTCATGGCTTCATAGTTGGAGATGCAATAGAAGATTTTGAACCTATTGACAATTGCATTTAGCTATAGAGATGAGGAAAGGTGTAAATGAAAGGAGCACCACGACCGAGCGATTCAGCTGTGGATTATTTGCATTGTTTGGCTCCATTGTGTTATCAAATATTAATTCCATCGTACACAAACAAGTCGCTTTATTTTCTTGCATTATTGCTGTATCAACTCAGATTAATCACTACATTAGGTTATAACACTTTGATAATAGCCATGATTATCTCATTTGGTAACTCAATTCACCTTATTGTTTAATTTTTTGCTTTTGTAATAATCGCTGTTGTTCAATTACTAATGTATCTTATAAATAATTGCGAATGTTGTTTGTCAACTTTAAATTTCTTCTTTTTTTGTATGCATGTACTCTTGGATTGCTTCAATGATGGTTGCTCATTTACAGTGGCACTATATTTATTGAAGGTTTCAGTAAAAAAGTTGTACATATGATAAGTGATTTTGTTCAAAAGTTGCTTGCAAATTACAATGTCATATTATTTTTGTAGATTCAGAATGTGATTTCTATGGTTTTACAATTATAGATTCCAAAGAAGCAGTTGGTCGTCCTGATAATTGTGCGTGGCTATGGTGACAAGAAAGCAAGGCATCAATAAATAGAGTGCTAGCATTGGGTGATCCATACATATTATCTGCATTATTCCATTAAGTTGTGTTACCAAAAATTAATTCCATCATACACAAATATTGGGCATGGGGCCAGGTAATAATTACATTTATATATTATTTTATATTAAAAATACATTTTAAAATTTTAACTGGACCGGGTCCGAGCCGCAATCAAGGGTTGTGGCCTAGCCGGAGCCTAACTCCTTGTTGGTCCGGCCTGAGACTTAATTGCTGGTGCTGTCTTCATGGTCAATTGACCCCTCTTAACCAAGGCAGTAAGATGGTCCTTGGCTTATCTAGCAATCTATTCTTTTCTCTTGCTCTACTCCCCTTTTGAATGTGGTTTGACCAATACAATACTGAAGCGCCTTGTGGACGTGCACCACATACATATTCTTGGCCATTGATTGTTGTTGGTACTGTGAGGATTCTACCTAGATGAAGGGGTTATTCATAAACAAACTATTATTTTTGCTTCAAGGATTGTTCCAGGATCGGATGCTTTTGCATATTATTTTATTCACAAGAGCTTTAAGCAGCATAGGATCCTAGGCAGCTGGGCAAGTCTGTATTGCTACGTGATGGTGCTGTACTACCCAGCATTTAGCAAAAAGAAATTATAGCTAATCACCATTTACCAAGAACAGAGGAACGATGCCTTAAGCGAATCCATGACTTGGAGTTTCATGTTTGATTTTTTTTTTCATCATGTCAAACTGAATAACATATAATATGAATATTTGTATATACTTAGAAATGTTTGTGATGTTTCACTATTCAAAACCTTAGTATTGCACGACAAAAAAAAAAATGCAACTATTTGACTATTCCAGTTTGTCTCCGTGAAATAAAATTAACCGATAATGCACATTGCCGCAAGCACAGCGATGGAAACAAAATTAAAATGTAAACTTGGCTATAATACCATTCGTAGGATAATTAATCATTCATTGATATTATAAAGAGAAAATTTGATCAAAGAAATAATACTTATGATAATCAAATTCCCAATACCACATCAAGATTAATGGCTTGATCAAGAACAACCGATACTTGCAAATAAAATATTGGCGTTGGTTGACAATCCAAAAGGACCACCACAACAGCCAAAATGAAAATCTGAAATATTTTCCTTCTCTAGTGTTGCAGAGGGTTAATCCCTTTTGATAATCACTTGCAATTGTCTACATATCTTTTTGTCAAAAATAACCCCTCAATCACCTCAATGATAGGTAACTCTTCCCTCCCATCTGGGAAGGTTGATGAGGTGGAGACAAATCCAACAATATTTTAAAAATTAAATTTTTGCATTTTTTCCTGCATTTTTCATAATCTTGTACAGACACCAACATATGCATTCATGAATCAGCTAATTGAATGTATAAATAATATAGTACAATCTACAAAGATTTCACATTTTTGGTGACGATCTTTGGAATGCAAATCAAGGAATCTAAGAGTGGATTTATAACTTCTGGACCATGATGATCGCTTGATTAGAATTTTAGGAAAAAGAAAGCAATGTAATTTTTTATATTTTCAAACGTGACTATCTAAAGCAAGGAATTCATCAAAGCATTATCCGTTTCCTTGCCTGTTCCTAAGGGGAGATGCTTGGTTAAGGGAGCCAAAGGAAAGGCAGTGCGCGCTATGAAGACCTTCCTTCACCTTTCAATTATTTCAATTGATGGCCTCTTTAGTGGCGGAGCCAGACTGACTAAGGGCCACTATTATTCTAAGTTTCAATTTTTAAGGGGCACTTATATGTAAAAAAATAAAAATAAAGAAAAAATAAAGTATATACTATGTCATAAAGGAAATTTAGTTGGCTGGTGTAAGCAATTGCCTACACCTGCCACTGGGCCGCTTTCTTGACTTGAATTGCTGCTGCTCTAGTAGTTTCAACTCGTCCAAACGACCTTGCCAAGTGATAGTGGGGGTAGTAATAGTCTGAACTTGGTCTACAGATTTATCCAGATTAAGGTTGAGAACTAAACTAAGAATTTTTTGTAATTATCTGCAAACTAAGTGTTTCACTTTGAACACCAATAATCAGCCAGATCATTGTTCATGTACTTTCATGTGAAAATATTGGACCAATCTAGTAATCACGATTAAATGTTTATTAATTCTTTGAAACTTCAGTCGATGGATGACATCTCACAATGACCAAGGGATGAACTGACCATAGAAGATGGTTTTGGATGGTGGAGTAAGCACTTCGAGGCCCATTCCAGACTGATTGTGGCAGATACTTTTCTCACTGGTCTGGTTATTTGGGTTAGAGCCATTGTAATGTATGATAACTTTTAATGATGGATCTTTGGCATTCAAATTGACAGGTGTACTACTCCCTACCCAAGTCCCCAAGCAACCCTGGAACCTAAGGCCTTGTTTGGTAGCCTCGGATCTTTGACCCAAAGATGGATTTCAAGGCAAGATTCATGGTTTTTGGATCTCAAAACCTCAGATTTCAAGTCCTCGATGGAGAATAAATCCATGCTTTTGAGATCCATCCGCCCTTCCAATCTTTTGCACCGATCTGTGATCAATTCACGAAAATCTCGTGGGAAGCACCACGACCTCAACCGCACATACACCCAAAAGAGGAGGAGGAAAGAGAGAGAGGAGGATTAGGGCAAAAAAGACTGGCAAGAACCCTCGGTTTCGTCAAGGGTTTCCTACGTGTTGACACTGTAATATATGCTAGAGCTTGTTGCAGGTTTAGGTTCAAAAGCTGAAAGCGTTAATTGGTAGTGACATAGAAGGGCGTTGCCGTGTGGCCTAGGGATGTTGCGTTAACATGCAGACAGTCCAACTCCCGTGGGTGTCACTTCTGGTGCAAGTTGAAGCTTTTTTGATGTACCTGTGTAGTCAAGGAAGCATAGCGAGAAGTGTTTCTGGTACTCCTATGAGGGCTCAGGGAGTACGAAAAGTTTGAGTAAATTTAAGTCCTAACTGCGTGTGCATCTGACGACAATCTATACTCCGGAAAGCCTAAAGATCATAATATCTGCCAACTTTTGCAGTGACCCCTAAATTAATATACAAAAAGGACACACCGGGTAACTTGGAGCATCTGCAATTGTACCGAATGCACAAGCTTTTCAATAACGGAAGAAACCAAAGTATAAATAATAACTTTCTAGGACATCTAAAACACCACCACCCTGCCGTACAACAATACCCAATGTATATAAGTTGAAGGAACCCTTCAAACAAGAACGAGTGAACCATATATGTGCATGCAAACCTCCTTGTGTTTTGTGCAAGTATACCTTATTCATGTGTAGAATGCATCTCAACTTGTCCAATCGGCATGCTACCGAGGAACATTATTCAATTGGAGGAACTAAAAAGAAAGCATTGGAGGAACTAAAAAGAAAGCATCATCAGTACAGGGCAAGACCCCTCCAATATATACACGGGCGGAGCTAGGATTTTTTCTAGGGTCGGCCAAGATGATTTGCGGGCCGGACCAGGGTCGGACCAAGAGGAGCGACCGGTCGAGCCAAACTAAAAAATTTTGATTTTTTCAATGAAAAAAAAAAATTCTTGGGCTCACCCGGGCCATGGCCCGGGCGGCCCCCCCTCCCTCCACCCCTGAATATATATATATATATATTATACGCGCTCGGATAAGAAAACTGTTGCAACTGAACCTCGTTGCTCATCTAACGCTTATTGGGAAGAGGCCCACCGAATATATTGTTCTAGAGGTGCAGAAAAGGGTATGGAGTTTATGCTTCTGCCTTTAGCTGATTTCTTAAGGGGTGCCTTCACCTTGACCCACTCAGGAGGAACGCTGTTCTGTAGTCCTCCAGATATGTCTGAACATGCCACCTGTAAGACTGCCTTCTTTTGATGTTGCCATCTTTTGAGTAGTCATCTTATAAGAAGTTTTCCCATGTGGCATTTTCACCGATACCATCCTTTGCTGTTTCCATCCCACTGACGCTTCTCACAATCATGCACATTAGTTTGTCTTCTCCATAATCTTTATTCATCGATGGTGCTTCGGCAGTACTTTGACTCTTCAACATCTCCAGTAGAACTATTATTACTTTCTTTAAAGGGAAAAAGAGTACAACCAAAGCTTTCCATATTTAACTCATTCCATTGTTGACTGGAGAAGAAAGACGGTCTCTTTTAATCAGCATCCCCTACTGGATACAGCCTGAAAAGAATGAAATAGTTTAGAACCAACCATCATCCTCAGTAGCAAACCCCTCCTGTAACTGTTTGCAGAAGTTTTTCTTCAATATACAGATAACATGGCTTTACATTGATATGTAAATCATGAGCAAGTAATAATTACAAAGAACAGAATATCCTGCCAGTACCAATAGATCCAATTTGGACTCTCTGAATGAACTAAAATTGGAAACAACCACAATAGACCATAGCACCAGAGATTCAATTCTCAATCACCTTATATTCCACAAGAAGGATCTGCTGCACAGTCCATGATCAAGGGTCAGCAGATTTACAGTAACATGGTTGGTTATGGAGGGCCACTACAGCCTGATATTGCATTTAGATAGCATACCCTACTTTTGCTGCCTTCATTGGGAGGTGATGGATGCCACACTGTACATAGCATTATGTCTAAACTCTGCCAATTGGAGAAATTGGTGGATCAAGCATAAAATTTGTCTGAAGATCCAATCTCTTTGAGGTTTTCCTTTTCCCATCCTTAAGGTCCATCCCAATCAAACACTTCACATCCTCTTCAAGAAGAGCCTTCAATGAATTACTAACCGACCTCTGATGGATATTTTCTTTTCCAGCAGGCATGGATATCTCAGAGCTGTGTAAGACAGCAACACATATTGCAAACGCCTGCAGTGATGATAGTTTTGCATGAAAAGTTACAGAATATAGCCATTTGTCAATGATGTCTATAGTCAATGTAGGAACCTTCTCTTTGCATCCCTACACAACGAAAAGAAAGATTGTACCAGTTAGAAACAGCATAAGGACTAAAGCGACCCAAAGGCAAAGACATGGTCTAGTGGGAAATTAACAGAGAAGGAAACAAAAAAGGAAAATTTATCAACAGCAAAATGAAGCAATAGAACTGCACGTGCAGCACGTTTAGTCTCTAAGACAGATATATCATGCCAAAATAACAGCAGTAACAATCCCTCATTAAGAACTTCAAAAACATTTTAACAACAGAAAGGCCTATTAATTCAACAGACAAAGTAGATCTTAACCAGTAACACTCAGAGATCAAACTCTAGATTTTAGGAATTATGTGCATGCATTAACTTCTACAATCCTTAATTATGGCTAAGGTGCCATGTAAAAAGAAAGGAGAATCCAATCCCATACTATGAAAAGCAGATTGTAATATAAGCTTCTTTTATAAAGTATAAGCATCAATAACGGTAAGCTCCTTTATCAGTAACTAAATATACCTGAGCAAAAAGTTCTAGATGCTGATTATTCCTTTCAAAAGGAAAAACATTGAAATTGTGAGAACCGTAATTGTCAAAAACCATCAGTGGACAAGCCATGTCCCATCCACCACAATCACAGCCTCCACCAGATTTCCAACGATTGAGCAAGGGTGATGGGCAAGTTGCCTCACTAGTTGGTAGCCCATGGATACCACTAGGAATAACAAGAGTAATATTTGCAGTGTTATCTGCATCAAGGATCACAGTGTTATGATTGATGGTAGAGGAGCTTGACAAGTGCTGACTTCTGTGGCAATTCATAATGTCATCTTTAAGATTGCCTTTCAGACATTCCCTTTTCCCCAAAGGCACCTCAATAACCATTGCTGCAATCTGAAGGTGTGGTAGAGAATGCAGAGGGATCTGTGAAGAAGTCGGTGCAGTAACATTATTATCATCATCCAAAGGTTCTATTCTACTAGGTTTATCATGTCCACAAGAAGGAGATCTTACCACCATATTTTCAATGGTGGTTCTTTCTGGGGTCTCATGACACTGCCTGCTTGGAGAAGAACTACTTCCTCCCTCAGGTAGTGCTAGACTTTTCCTTTGGCTAGAAGAATCAAACAGAACAAACTCTGTTATGGCGTAGGCATCATCAGGCCCTTGGTTTCTCATCTTGGAGCACAAATGACAGGAGACCTTCATTTGCCCAATAACAAAAGACTCCCTATATCCGTCCTTTCTTCCCCAGCTGCCACTACTTCTCTTTTTATCAGTAGATGAGAGAAATGTGTACAACCAGTTAAGAGGGTTGTCTGTTTTATGCGTTTTGGCTGCCAAAACATTTTCATGGTCCTTTAGAGTGAACTGAAAACATGGAGCACCATGCTTATACGTCATTTTAAGACGGCCATGTAGGTGAGCAGGTGAGGCATCTAATACTTGAACAGAACCTGTAGAATGATCATGCATTTCTGGCTGACTGAATAACCTGTCATCTGTTTTGGAGAACTCCTTTAACAAGGATTTCTTAAGCAATTCATTTTTATTGACAATTACAGGATTAGAGCCTCTTATCTGACTCAATTTTGTTGAAGAAGTTGATGGAACATTTGAAGATTTGGAAGACATGAACGGATCCAGCATTCTCTGAAATGGGCTGACCTGAGATTTTGTAATTTCTTTTGGTTTACATGCATCCAGATCAAGGAGCAGATTAGCCACCGTGGGCTTCTCTAAAGAAAAACTGGATGAAAGAATGGCTTCAGGAACATCCGGCAGTGCATGCATCCCAGTTTTTAAAGTAGAATTATCAACTCTTTTCAAAGGTTCCACCTTCTTCAAGCTTCTTCCTGTGCCATGCCGATGTTTCGTCACACTATGCCAGTGCTCTGTTTCATCAGGATGAAAACAAACCTCCAAGAATCTCTCTGGTGAACTAGGCTTATTAACAGGGGAAGCTAAATCCTTATTGCAGGTCGCAACATTTTCATTGAAATCTTGGGAACCTCTGGAATATGCAGTGGGGTTCAACCTGCTGACATGTGTTGCCTTTCGCTGGCTACTAGAAGAACTATGGAGGCCCCTTCTCTGCAATGCAGTAGGATTGGTGCTCTGCTTGATGAATTCTGGCCACATCACCTGTCTGTTCTCAAGAATCCCCTGGTTCTTCATTTTCCTTACAGAATTTGAGCTTTGGTATATAGATCCTCTCTTTAGCTCTCCACCATAGCTTGTTCCAACACTCTCAGAAGGCACACTTTGGAGAGAGGCACGTGGGTTACTGAAGCATAACTCTGTGAAGTTGGGATCATTACTTTTGAAGTGGTAGCTTCTGCTTGAAAGCTTTGCTTTTCTCCTCATCTCTTCAGCACCAAAGGTTTCGCGACGGTGAGGAAAAGGCTTCATGGTATTTAGAGAATATCCCCTTTTGTTGTTGACATCACATTCATTAGCTACCCATGGATTCATGGTTTCGCTCTGGTACAGCCTGGAGAAAAATGAAAAATTAAGACCTCTTAGAAGATGGTTGATATGGAAGTGATGTCATATCCTACAAAGCAGAACATAGACAGCCACAACTGCATAGTTCCTGAGCAGCAGACATGCATTTTATTGCAGAAACTCTAAAATGAAGGAACAGTAATAATACTAATGCTTGCAACAAAATCCTAAAGGCTGCCTTCTTGAAGCAGGAAAAATGACCTTCCAAACCAAATAGTCTCCAGTAAACAATTCCCCAACAAAAGCAAAATGTTAAGTCCACAATACAGCTCTCAATGTGAATTCTCTGTAATCAATTGTTTTTCCAAGATCTTTTTCCTTGCTGATCCATCTAAGGTCATGGTTACATGAATTAAGCTTCCTGCTAAAAATGGACCACAAACATCAAAATGAAGTGTCTATACGGTGTAATGGTGTTACATCAATTAACATTGGCCTAGCCCTTTTTTCAATTAGCAACACCATGGAAGTTTCACTCATTCACTGCTGAATGACTTGTTCGGATACCTAAGTCTTCCAAAAAATAAATTCAAGCTTTTATGCTCAATGTCAGTAATACACTTTCTTAACCAAAAAAGCCATCTTCAATTATGATGTCAGGTCGTGATGTTATACTAAATACAATAGAGACCATAAATATTGATTTGAAGTTGATAGCACTGGCAGCATGCCATCAAATTAAAAGCCTGCTCACTAACAGTTAACAATTGGTATGCATTATTTCTATGTAAAAGAACACTTGCTTATGAACAGTATTGTACAATCAGACTTCTCCTAAGATGTCAGATAAGTGACTATTTGTTAAGTAGCAATTTGATCGTGGATTCATGGAAGCAATACCAGGCAATCATAGTGTACAACTCCAAGTTGGAGAGTGATAGTCGTGTACCACGAGGACAGTTTAGATACCTCATGGAGCCACCCAAAAATTGGTTTAAATATCAAAGCAATTAGATCACCATCATTGCCCCACCTAATCAACCTAAGACCCTTAGTAGTGTTGTAATCTTAAATCAAGAGAGTGAGAGTACTTGTCTTAACACAGTTAATCATATAAATCGCTGAACAATTGTGGAATAAAAAGGTGGCCGTTGTTTGACTGGGGTTGTCGATGTACCATTTTCTCATCAACTTGTCTTTGACTTTTCCAATGAGAAAAAAGTTAAAGCAAATTGAATGGTACACCGAGCTCTAGGCAAGTCCCATAAGAATGAAGAAAGGGATTAACTAAACTGAGAAAACCAAATACTGGAATTTGATTTCATTTCATAGCCCTTCATTATGGCTGTCTATTTGCTAGTGAGATAACCTCTGGAACATATTTTGGCCAAGACCACCATTGAGTTAATCAGACTAACTAAATATGCGTCGTATCTCACAAGTGGGTATAAAGCTCCCGGCAGAGCAAATACCTCAAGTTAACCAGTTTCAGTTTTCACTAAAGGATGACAGGAAAAATGTGATCAATCTGACCATCAATGAGTTGTAGATGTATTAGTTCTCAAGATTGCGCCAATACACATAAAAGGTTGAAATTTTAAAACCTATAATGGCAACAGCATATAAAGAATTTGTCACAAACTAGGCCATCTAGAACAATACATCTATGCAGAAAAAAATGCAGAATAAAGCGAATAGATAATGTGCTATAAGGAAAAAATAAAGTGACTAGTGATAGACTGTGCCCTTCCTTAAACCAATATTATGGCAACAAGCAGACAAGAAGAAAAGACAGACCCGCGAGTAGACATAAACCATCTGATATTCCTTTCTTTCTCCCGTTTGAACTCTCATTAAAATTGTACAAGAGTTAGGAGAAAGGGCACTCTCATCACGAAAGTCGGAGAGAACACAAGACACCACGAACACTGCACTCACACTTTCACCATTTCACACCATCAGAACCCACAGATCCACCAAACTCTCGATTCCATGTCCCACTATGCCCAACTTCAAACTCCCCATTAAGCAGCTAGAAAACAAAGTACAGCTCCCCAGTTGTCCAAACCCCAAACGTCTCACCACTCAACAAGGTCATTGTCACAAAAGCTGCTCAACTCTTCCTCCAAGATCTCGGTATCCAAGTGCTAATTCAAAGAAAAACATACGACCAAGACAGCTAATTTTACTTCAACGAAACAACAATAAATACACCAATAACTGCGCCTCTATTTCAATTAAATACATAGTCCTCCTCATACCAACAAACCCAACATTCCCATCAAAATCTAGCAACAGAAAAAGAGATGCCCGTGACGGGAAACACACAGAAAGGACAGACCACCATTCTGAACCGTTTAAAACGAGAGAAAAAGAAAAGAAAAGCAAAACAACAACCACAACTATGCATGCAGGAATCACCAAAGCATTGTCACAGATTACCAACCAAAAAGAGAAAAGGCAATGCCACCAAACAGCAATGGCCGGAAAGAAGAAGAAGAGAGGAGGACCAACCTGCGATCATGTGAGCATCATGTGGAGGAAAGCAAAGCAAGAGGAGCAGAAGGGGCGTTCTAGACGGTGTGCCAAGGAAAAAGGCCATGGGAGGAAACGGGTATCTTTGGCGTCGGGATTCGCTACTAACTAAAGAAAAAGGCTTCCTTTTCTTTAGTAATTAGCTGCAGGAGGGGGTGAATTTTAATAAGAATAACCATGCGGCCTGCGGGGTTAAAACTCAGATGTATCCTCACATGGGGGTGGTGATGGGGCCCTCCCCCTCGGAGTTACATGTACATCTGCGAGTTCTCAGAGTCTTGGTCCAACGTCTTCTGCACCTTCCTCTTTACTGTGCCGTTGTTTTCTTCCTCGAGAGGATCTTTACGAAATTGCCCTGGCTGCCCAGAAAACTTTTCACAAGTATCTGCTTAGGGTTTAGTTTACTACAGTGTTGACTGTTGACTGCGTATCATTTGGACCGTACGTTAGAAAGTTTGCTCCCTCGAATCAAGCCTCACAAGGGAATTGAATAAGGGAAAATTTTCGTTTAAGAATCGCTTTTTGTTATAATTTCGAAAAACTGCTTTCTACTTTTAAGTTTTTCAATACAAGAATGAATGTACAATAAGCAAGCCAAGATCACAAGTCACACGTTGCTCGGGTCGAACTTTGTGAGGTAAACTCAAGCTCGATTTGTTTAAGTTCATCGCATTTGATTCATATATTTTTTTTTGTAAATGAAATGATAACCACAAAAGGTGTAAAATTTATCAAAAGAAAAAAAAACATTATCTCTAAACATTGATAAACATGAAAGACATGAGTTGAGTCGCTTCTAAGCAAGTCGACCTTGTGCAACTCGAACTCAACTCCTTTATAACTTAAGTTTTAACTCAAGCTCAAACTTAACTCACTTATTAAACAAGTCAAGCTTAGAACTGATCCCGAGTTGACTCAACTTGTTGTACATCTTTAAGTACCAAAGTTATATGTTATAACCCTTAACAAACGACCACATGTTAAAAGATGAAAATAATCAGAATGCCCTTGATAGTTAAATAAAATTACCAAAATACCCATATGATATAATGTGGAAATATATCATCTCTTGCTAAAGGCATAACATAGAAAGTGGCCTCTGTTTTACGGATATCTTTCTAATAGAGAATCAGATTTGTTATTATTGTTGGTTTAGATTAAGAACTCAGAGGAAACCAGATGATATCGTTACCTTCCTTTTCTATGAACTGGAAAAAACTTGTTAACTTGGCATGTAGAAAGTCAAGTTATTTTAGTTGTCGGGGTTCAACTTTGGAACCATGCTTGTCAACGAAAAATAAGGACCAATGAGAAATTCGGAAATATGAAGCCGGTTTCTGAGGTTGTAACTAAATGGTCGCCCATGAAATAAAAGCCTTTTATATTCGCCGTATAGATTGTAAGATACTTAAGTGCCTCCGCTATGAGAAGAGCGAGAGAACTTAATTTTTACATTTCATTGCCGTACGACTTGCTAGTCTATAATATACTGTATTTTACTACCAGTGAAACAAAATCTGATTATTATGCGGCCAATGTTACACTATATATATATATATATATATAGATACATGCGCGTACTTGTTTAAACTAAGTCAAATTGACTAGGGTTGTGTGAGGGAGCTGCTGCACGCGGTCAACCAGGCTCTGGGCTCGAGCTGAGCTCAAAGCCGCGTTTTAAATTGCTGACAGGCGGGAGGGCATGCTTTGTTCGTATGCAAGTACCGCTGTTTCTTACCTAATAGAGTCCACGTATTCTAAGGCCGCTTAAGAACACTGAACTCGCGATTAAACAATGAAGTTTCACTCAGATATTTGGACGTAACTGTTTGTTCGGGTCTATGCTTGGCTGCAACCATGGTGACGGTCCCCTATACCCGTCGAATCAAATATGAAAATTTCGACATTTTTGGATGTACTCATTCCAATTCCTACTTATCCTTCATATATAGTTGCTCTCGACTCCGCCTGCCTGTATACATATATATATATATATATATATATATATATATATATATATATATAGAGAGAGAGAGAGAGAGAAGAAGGAAAAAGAGAGTTTTAATTTGATTTAGATACTAATTTCTGGAACATGATGAATATGTTGGCTGGGCATCGGGCTGGGCAGTGTTGAGCTCACCAGATAAGTGTTGGGTCAGATTATATATATATAACAGAGAGAGAGAGAGAGAGAGAGAGAGAGAGAGAGAGAGGAAGCGAGAGGAAAGGAAAAAGAGAGTTTTAATATGTTTTAGATATTAATTTCTTGAACATGATGAATATGTTGGGTGGGCATCTGGGCAATGCTGAGCTTGTTGGATAAGTGTTGGGTCAGATCAGGTCGGTCTGATAACTTATTTTTTTAATATTTATTTTTATACATATATATATACTATAATTACAGTCCGGACAAAGCCTCAAGCCTGGGTTTTAGGCAGTCAGGCCAAGCATGGGTTCTGGCCTGGTCCAAGCTAACTTGTTATGAGGCCGAGTTAGCTAGGTCCGATGCCCAGTCCTAATTTGTTGGGAGAGTTTGATGGAAGCCATTGAAGCCTACAACAAAGCTGGAGCTTGGCAAAAATGACTAGGCTGCACAATACGGTCATCTGATGGAACAATGCATGCCATCTTTGTTTTTCCCATATATTTGCTTTCTTGTTCATCATTCTCTTTTTGTAGTGAAGGCTGCACAGGGAGGGCCTGTGATTACTCAATGTTGTCCATACAGAGACATCATCAATAGCGCCATCAGGTACTCGACTTTTATTGATTGATTTGAGGGCACGTTTGATTTGATTATATGTTGGCCAATCATAAAAGAAAAGTAAAAAAAAAAAAAAAACTGTTTGTTTTGTCATGCTGCTTAATTAAAAATCATGCTTACTTAAGCACTTAACCTATAGTGAGAAGCTCTAGGACTTTTTCATTTTACCATGCAAGGCATTGAGAAATCACAAACTATACTTTACTTTGTCCCAATTTCAGGTGAGCCCATCTTCTGGTGAGCGGGGTTTGATCCACGGCTTAAAAGAAGGCGGAAGCCCCTACTCAATCCTTCATTCCCTAGAATATAGGACATGATTTGGTGTTTGGAATTGAATTCCTACTGCACTTCAACTTGCGTATCAGTAGCCCCTCGTTTGTAGGATAGTGAGTTGGCACTCCAAGGATTCGAAACGATGACTAATGTCATGCCAACCCCTACCCGATCCCATCGTGCCAATCCCTTTTGAAGATCTTTTTGTTTAGATGTCTGTCATATTAATGAATCCCCCAAAGATCTTCAAACTTATAGGAATTGGAGGGTAACCTGCAAAACTCATAAAGTGAAAGGTACTGCGTTAAGGAGGCGCTTTAATGAAACTAATGTCTACACAGCAGACGCAGGTGCCGGCAATTGCCCACACGAACCCACAAAAAATGTTTATTTTATATCAAAACTTCATGGTAATTATTTTTTTTTGTTTACATGCAAGTGCCCTTTAAAAATTTAAAATTTATGTAAACTAATGAGGATGTTTTTTTTAATAAAATAAAAGCTTTACCAAGGATGGGGTTCCCACTCTTTAGAAAAACAAGATACAAGAAAAATTAGTTGGTTGTCATTTACAATAAACCACTTGCATTTCAAAGGAGCAACTGCATCCAGATTTGTTATCATAGTTTGTGGTTGAATCCTAAACATTGGGTGCTATACACAATTCCAACCGAGCCAATTCTATCTGAGAGAGATTACTTTTAGAAGATTTATTTACATTTAACGCAATCACATGCATAGCCGAATTTCACAAAATCTAATCACATGCACAACCATTTAAAATGAAATGTAAGCTTTCATTTATTGGCTTATAAATCATTCAATTAAATTAACTAATAACATGATTGCTTAGATTTAAGCATTGGATCTCATATTTAACGAGTTAAGACCTGCTGTAAACATTCAATGAGATGAACTAATGAACACATCCAACGTGTTGAACAACCACGCAAATGCTACCTCATCAATAATCACTTTTGTTCATCTCTGCTACACTTCAACTTGCATATCAATGACATCCTTTTTTGCAACACAATAAATTTACATCTTGACACTTGAAATGGAGATTGGCAGTCTACCAGTCCTTCGTGAAGCTATTAATCTTGTCAAAGAGTAAGCCCCAAGCTTGAGCATGAAATAACCACTCGCTTATGCAATCGAAAATCACTTGAAGGTGCAATAATTGCCTCTTTATGCAACCTAACGTCGCTCATATGTTAATATACAAGTCGTGGAATTAGCCAAATGAGCTCACTTGCACTTATTGTCCAAATGAAATTCGCTCGTCCAATAAAGTTGCTTGTCCAAATCATATTAATGATAATCCCCTCCGCCCTTTACAAAACTCCCATTCATAATGATCCCCTGTTTTTACGATAAATCTCTTCAGCCCTACTGACTGGCCCAACTATGATTTTTTTTAACTAAGAGGCTTTAGAATTACAAACTTTAATCTTGAAAGGAGCATTCATATATCAATAAACAAAAATTGATCAGATACCAATATGCAAATAAGACAATGTCTATGGGCTGGTGTGGGAAATGGCCAACATCAACATACATGTGGCTCCACTACTGCCCCTACTCAAGGAATTGGAGTCTCTCCAAGGGCGGGCCGTGGATGTAGGGATATTCATATATCTGATCTCAACCACCAAACTATTCTTAAAAAATTGGATATAAAAAAGAAATTAATGTTTGATTAAGAAATCAGATCATATTCAGATTTAAAAAATGACATCTGATTGGATTCAGACATATATATATATATATATAATCGGATTTGGATTCATGCATGAATGTAAAAATCAGATTTGGATTATGAAATCAGATTTTGGATTCTGATTCACATATAACTTTTCTTGCAATCACCTCAGCTGTTGTTTCTTCTGCAATTATGAATCAAGCATAACAATGAATAATTATAGGACCATACCGTTATAATTATGAACGTTCAATCAGACGACAAGACTCCTCAATCTCAAAATTTGGTAACAGTATACTAAACTATTAAAGACAGAAAAGGACCTTGCGATGACTGTTTGCAATGAAAAGCAATAAAAAAGAAATTAAGAAAAAATGGAAGCAGATGAACATGTTCATCTATGCTTGCTTTGCAAAAGACCGTTCTTCAAGCATCTTTTTAGTTGGTAATGACCAGATCCTTGATGGGGTTGGCACAGTTCACGAAGCAAAGGGCTGGTAGGTGAACAGTCATCTTTTTAACCTCCCATGGCATCAACTCGTTCTATTGCAAAAAGACGGCGAAGTATATCTAGGGCATTAGCTTCAAGCATCGAAAGCAGGCATGACACTTGCGAGATAGGCGGAGGGTGGAAGTTTTGGGATAACATGTTACTGTGTAGCATGAGACAAATGTATATCCATGGAAATCAAAAATTTACCAAGGACACTGGATAGTCTGGATTCACCATGGAGCCATCAAATTGATTGTGAATGTATGACCCAAAATTTCTGATTCATTAGGTTCTTAGTTCCTAAGGTCTGTTATGAGTCGACTGTAACTGTTTACAGTATTACGTGAATTTAAGCGGGAAATTCATAGAAATAATCCAATAAAAGCATGAACGCTTTAATACGTGTAGTTTGCTTCCTACGTAAGAGGCATCGCACGGATCTTGCTTTCAGATGTTTCTTCACGAGGGAAAAATTTTCCAATGTCAACCACGTTTAATTTATTGGTAATATATATATATATATATATATATATATATATATATATATATATATAGTGAACAGGCCAAAGAATTATTGCACGTCTTTAACACGGTGGAATGAGACATCTTCAAATGATCGAAAATAAGTTAGGGGCTACTGAGTAGCTCGGTCAGCTCGAGCTCGATTTGGTTCATATTTTGCTTGGTTTGAGCTGCTTGAGCTTGAGTTGAGTTGTGCGAGGTCAGCTTGACCTCAACTCAATTGGCCGAGTTGCAGCGAGGTCGTTTAAACCCATTTACCAACACCTTATTTGACGTCATATATTCCCTTCATTTTAAGTTTGAAAATTACAAAAAAAAAATAAAGAAACTAAATTAAAGAGACAACTTGCAGCAAAGAAGTTGAGCTAAAATCGAGCTTCACTTTGAGTTGAGCTCCCTTCTACAGCCCTACTCTACAAATGTCTTTCCTCTTCAACGGTAAAACAATATAACATCTGGGTGATATCACATTTATACGCTATTTTTATTGCAACGTTACAGAAACAGTTCTGAATTTTCCGGTCAGACTGGCAACTGAAAAAATTCAACTTTTCAAAAATGGCCATGGCAGGGAAACAATTTTAGAGAGAGAAAAACAACATAATAAATACGAAAAAAGTACAAACGGCATAAAAACTAAATGTCCGAGCCATTTAGTCTGACACTGTGACCTTCTCAATTATTGAGGGCCTTGACAATAATAGCCTCTAACTTTTATAAAATAATGAAGTCAGGCTGGGCAGAGGGCCGGTCCGGCCAGCCCGATGAGGCAGATTGCATGTTAGAAACTTACATACATAAGTGAATCCTAGTGTTAAAAAGGATGCCCACTATGAGTTGTGAGAAGTGTTTATCTACTCTTAAATGGAACTGATGATCAGACTGTCGCCTGTTTGTCAAAGAAGAGTTCAAAATTCATGCACAATGTTTTGTTTCTTTAATTTAATTTAGGCCCTCATCAACGTTTGGAAAAACAATCGGGGCACATCTAGATAGATTTTTTTGGGTGCGCCCTTCCAAAATACGCCTTACTGGGTGATGGCAAAACAATATTGTATCTTTTGAGCAAGAGTTGATAAACACTTTGCCCATAGTTGGTTGGACTGATGAACTGCAAGAGTCCAATCGACAGTTTCATTTAAGAGTTGATGAACATCATCAACTCATACAAATGCACAAAGTTTGAGTTTGCATATATCAAATGTAAGAGTCCAATCAACAGTTCCATTCAAAAAGCTTGAGTTTGCATATCTACAAAAGTGTGTCATGTTATGAATATTACGACCAATCTCGAGCTCTTACAAGAAAATAAATCTAAAATTTCAGGTTAATTTGCTTCCACCGGACGTACCAATCAAAAGGATTTTTATGATTCGATTTGACACATGTAGTGACGATGTAATGCCTATCATAGAAGAATAATGCATGGATGCGCATCGATAAAGATTATTACCAACGTTAGAGCAAACGTCGATCAAAATTTTCACTCATTGAACATCTGTCAAAATTACCATGAAGTTAGATTACTTTTCTCTAAAGTATTACCCATGTGTGGCAAATGTGGTAATAGTTCATTTAACTACATTTGCTACGTGTCGGTGAAAAAATCTACACCGATGCGTGCAGTTGGAATGTTACTAATAATTTTTACTGACATTTTGGTTGTCTACGTCCAATAGAAATATCGGTAAAAATATTTACTGATGTTCTTTCCTTCTTACTGGCACTTTTAAGCCATTTCTAAAATACTTTGTTTTTTTTTTTTTTTGTAGTGCTTTCATGTTATGATTTTCAGGAAACGATGTGAAATGAACAGCCTTCTTTTTATGAGATGCACAGCGATGGGACTGCGTGCCATATTGAGACCGTTCATTTCAGGCCCTCTCAAACCTAATACCGGCAAAAGTGAGAGACCGTTCATTCCAGGCCCTCCAAAAACATAATACCGGCAAAAGTTAGAGACCGTTCATTTCAAGCCTTCAAAAAACTTAATACCGGCAAAAGTGGGTCAGGCCCTCAAAAACCCTAATACCGGCCAAAGTGACAATATCGGCAAAAGTGACAATTAATAGGAGCATGACGAAGGGCGAGCATTGGGCCAGACCCAGCTCATTTTGGCAGGCCAGGTTCGGCCTGGCCCAGTTTAGCTCCGGCAAGGGTTACTTTTAAAAAAATTAAAAAATATTATATATATATATATATATATATATTAAAAAATATCTGGTCCGGCCCAATTTTTTCACTACCGCGGGTCTGCTGGAAGCCATTTTCATGGCCTGGGCCCAGTCGGACCCGAGCCAGGGGCATAAAAGCCCGATGGACCGCTACCTGGCCCACCCCTAAGCATGACCATTGACTGGTATAACCTTCAAGATGCTGACTATCCACTGTAGACGGATGCAGTGTTGGCAGCTGGCAACCCTATGCCCTGTCCGGGGTATGGGCCTGACGAAGAAGACAAAAATATAAAGAGTGAATAAATGACCTGATGCAATATAAAGTAGTGTAAATAGACCCCCAGCCAAAAAATTTCCTGTTAAGGGGAGCTAATGATTATAATTTTAAGCTTAACCAGCCAAACTTGTGCTCAGTTTTTATGCAGGATTTATATATGGACAAAATCTTGATCATCCAATCATCAACTTTTTATATTGCAAAGAAAGAGTCGTGGAGCATTCATGTACAAGTTGAAGTAGGGTGAGGACAACACACCACACTACCAAAAGCCTACCCTATACTATAAAGGGATGAAGGGTTGAGCTGATTACTTGAATGAATTACTTGAATGAAGGTCCTCGTAAAATAGCAAAATAATAAATCATGATTAACCCGTGAAGGTTGCTTTATGCCAAAAGATATTATATATAGCAATTTGTTGAATTTAAATAAACAAAAAACGAATTCATTTATTTTGGAATATTTACCAGCTAAGAAATGTCTGAAATTCTAAAAAATGTAGCCTTTTAGCAAAAAAAAAATTACATCCTCTTTACTTTTAAATTGCCTAAATACACCTAACATTTAAATTTATATTAGTACGTTCAAGCTACTAACTTTACAATCGATTCTAACACCTTTACGTACTTCTTTATATGAAAAAAAGAGTGTACAGACCTGCCAACGTGACGTGGGATATTTAGAGTAGTGTATATATATATATATATATATATATATATATATATATATATATAACAAAAGTGGACCCATTCTGGCCATTCGATTTGAGTTGAATGGACGGCTCGGATCATTTTCAATGTTTGTAATGGGCAGATGGAAGCAAAGTGCCCGTTTTAACCTTGAAAAAAAAAAAGAAAAAAAAAAAAGAAAGAAGAAGCAGCAGCAAGAATCGACCCGAATCTTGTCTTCTCCGGGAGTTATTCTTGATCTCTCTCTCTCTCTCATAATTTGGATGGAGAAGGCTGGACCTCGGCGGAATCTAGCAGAAAACGAGAACAAAAATGATGGACGGTCCATGCTTTTCCACGGCAGCCCCTTTCAATCTAAAAATCATATATTTTAAGCTTAAAATCAAGATTTCTTTCCCTGATTTAATTTCTAAGCGTGTCTAGAATGGAATCTGATCATTTCAAGAGAGAGAAGTCATGCCTGAGATGCGGATTCGATGGAGTTCCACTTTATATATATAGACACACACTAAATCACTTGGCTAATGGCCGGATAACTTTATATTGTACGAGAATTAAAAATTGACGTAAATGATTTATTTAGTAGCTAAAAACCGTGCCCAATCAAATGGAATGCATTTTTTGGGACTACTTTTACCATTATAAAATATAAAAATGACCATCTGGCCATAGATGTTGGCCCGTTGGTTATATATATATATATATATATATATATATGTATATATATATATATATATCGCGATTGGCATTCTGAGGAGAGATATTTTTGAAACTTTTGGGCCACGAGTTGTTTTTGGAACAGATCTAGGCCGTTAGGTAGCTGCGTCTCTCCAACTCTATAGATCTCGTTTAGAAAAATTAAAGAAACAAAAAGCAAGTTGATTACATGTACAATCAACTTCATCAAAAATAAATCTTATGTTTATAAATTAATCAATAAATCTTGTTATAGATTAATCAACATCCGCAAACTCATTTGTCAAGGGCTAGGGAGTTGTCAACCCACAGCAAGGTGACAAAGAGGATGTAAATAAAGTCAGAAACATGGAAATGGAAGAAAGAGGATGAAGATCATGGGCACTCCACAAAGAAAAAAATGTAAAGGCGAGGGGCCTCGGTCACATGTGGGAGTGTGTGGGCAATTGCCCATACAGTCCAATAAAAATCCCTTATTTGCAATTCGTTAACTTTAAATTTTTGTATGTTTACATACAAAATGCCCTTCAAATTCAAATATATAGTGAGTGGCCCTCGGCCAAATATGTCTGGCTCCGCCACTGCACAGACCTATGGCCCCTTACCCCTAAAATTTAAGTTTGCCAAAAGGAATTAAGGAGACAAAAATGTCTTTCAAGAAATGTAAAATGTGGAACAGAGTTCTAGATACATAAATTTAATTTTTAGGTCAACAAAATTTTATTTTCTAGTTCTTCACTTAAAAATGTAATGACAGAACTCATTTCAAGTTTTGCGTGTCACCAAGAAGCTAAGTGATTGGATCTATCTTACAAGTTAGGATGAATTGGCCGATTTGAATTGCATTGAAGGCAGACCAATTTGATTCCATGGCCGATTGTCGGTGGACTCAAAAATGGATTTACGAACCAATTTTTACATTACTAATAAAAAGTCACTAAAATTCATCCTTGAGATTAACACTTACGACCAAGATTAGTTGAATGGTTTGGTTTGTTTGGACTCAAGATACAATACACATCCACAAGAACTACAATTTTGATAATTTCCAACACCAAAGTAGCTGTCAGCTTATCATTTGCCGACGGCCAAAGCCACTTGCGGAGCCAGAAATTTTGGGTGGTGGAGGCACTAGTTCAATAACCTTAAGTTTTAAGGGGCACCCATATGTATAAACAACTAAATATATGAAATTATTAACATAAAAATAAGTAAACAATGTGAAGCTGGTGTGGGCAACTGCCCACGCTAGCCATCATGTGGCTCCGCCACTGCCCAGATCCGTCAGCAATTGAGGGAACTGTTGTAGTGATTAGAGTGTCATTCTAATTACATCAACTAAGCATTATTATCAGCAACAAAATTTCGTTCTAATGCCTGCAATATTTTTAATATCAGCTGCAAAATTCACAAACAATTGCCATTCCAATGCCAACAAATTAGAACCGACATCAAAATCAAATTCTAAATCGAATTGGAAAGCTAAGCGATTCAGTGAATTTAGGATCAAAATTGATAGTGAATCAGATTAACTAAAAATACAAATTTTCAACTTAAGAAATAAATCAAAAATTAATCATTAGTAATAACAATAATAATAAATAAAGAATATTGCAAAAATAACAAAATAGTAAAAATTTGGCATAGAATCATAAGGAAACAAGCAAACTATGCCACACCAAGAATGGCAGTTCCCCATAACATGAAGAAAATTCACATATAATCCCTTCTAAGAAAAAGTGAAGTTGATCACTTTGAAATACTTTCTGGAAAACACTCACCTTCCAATGTTTTTTAGAGTTGTGAAATCATAATGCAGCTTCAAAATTGTTTGAGTGACATTCTAGGTTATGTTAAGAAATATCCAATTTGGGTTAAAGAAGATCTGTGAACCGCATCTATTTTTCACGACCTAGCGTGATTTACAAAAGTCAAGACGAAGTTCTTATTTGTCATTCGAAACATCAAAGTTAAGTTTTGAAACATGCCAAAGCATAGTCACAAAATCTAGCGCTTCCACACGCTATTGTAGGAATTTCCTCCCTTTTAAAAGGGACTAATATGCAGTTAAATTTTGATGCATGCCCATAGGAAAAAAAAAAAAGTATGCCTCAAACAGTATTATAGATAGTTATCTTCCTACCCTTTAAAAGAGACTACTATACACACTTACTATAATAAAAATGATGCTCATACATTTGGAAAAAAAAACGAACTAAATTATATAAAATATTAATCTTAAAATGAAATTTTCAAAAATATGCTTAAAAGACTAAAGTTTCAATGTGGAAAATATACTTGAGCAAAATATTTTCTTTTCCAAAATTTAACTTTAGCTGTTTTAAACCTGATCTAAGTTAAATAAGCCCAATTGCCTAAAATATATGTATCTTCAAGTTAGGTTTCATCCATCGAATTGGCTATTTAATTCTCATATTTCTTGGTTTATTAACCTCAGTACCTTTTCCAGTCTTGTAATAGTTCCGTAAATTTGAGGTTCATCCTTTGAAACAATACAGTAAACAGAAAAATGAACCCACATTCTTTGCTCGATCGTAAGAATTTTCATAAATTTGTAAGCTCATGAGCATTATAGAGTCGGCACCATGAAGCCCACAGTGAACATGAAGAGAGATGAAACATAGGGACAACATTAGCTGGAGGGAAAAATAGATTTTCTAGTGGTGGATGAGAGGACAAGGCATAACTATCACGATTCGTAAACATGGGATGGGAAAATAGATTTCTAGTAATGGAGAAGAAGAACATGATTCACAACCTTGGGGATGGGAAACTGATTTTTCAAGGAGTACATAAAGACATCGGGGTTGTCTAACGCCAATTGATGCCAAAATGGAAGGCCGAAGGCAGCTGCTATTGCTCTTCTGCTACAAACACAAGAGGCTGCTCGAGTGAATGTTGAAACTGGAAAGGGGAGTCAAATGATGAAAATACAATGAAAGGACATTGTGTCATTTTCTAATTATCTCCAGCAAAATTAGGTGATTCTGAGTTGAAATCACCCTACTGCCTCAAAAGCACAGCATAGCTGGTGGGGCTGAGAGCCTGCGAAAAAGTAGGCATCATGTTCCATTCACATGGGTAATATACTTTTATGTCTTAAGTGGTGGAACACGGTGCTTAAGTTAAAGGGTATACTGCTGCCATGACTGATGCCGATGCATCACAGGACCCTGGGGGCATGAGGAATGGGGGAACTTTTGGACCTTTTTTCGAGTTGAGGGTTGTTAACCTCTTGCTCATCATGAGTTGAATCACCCATTTCATTCCAATTTAAGTGATTCATGCAAAAACCATTCGATTTAAACAGCTCACAAGTTGGCCTTTGAAGCAAATAAATCAAGGGTCAACTTGGCTCTACATGTTGATTAAAACTGATTCCTCTTGATTTTAACACTGCTTAGAACAAGCAAAGCAACATCAAAGGACAAAAACAAATAACTCTCACCAAATGCAGATGTCATTAGGATTCTTGTTATCCAATGTCTCCCCATTTGCTATCACCCTCTCCATGGAACCCCTTTTGACGCATGGCTTTTCCTCCTCTACTCTCTCAAAACCTTGACTAAATCATTTTTATCCTCTAAATTTTTGTCTTTGTCTTCCTTATCTTCCTTATAGGCATCCCCTCATGATCCATGTACATAACATGGTTTTCCGTTCTCTTCTTATTTGGTTCTCTTTTCTTCCTCAACTTTTAAATTTATTTTTCATTTTCTCCTTAAAATTAGCATTCTTGGACATGTTTTGCTCTCTTGGCTTATTCCCTAGCTAAATGAAAATTTTTGCAATGGTAATTCCTCGAAAGTGATCCGTTGCTTTCTGTTACCAGCAGGATGCCTTTGCAGTGACTCCAATTTTTCCATCTATGTTGGGTCAGACATGCCCTTCTCCTAAAATTTAATGGGTGGATACTTGATAACCCCTTCCAACAACAAGTACCTTTTGTTAACTACACTGGTTTGCATCTGATGATGAGTGGATGAAGTCAAACTAACCATTGACAATGAGGAGGGTCTCTGCTCCTTTGGCTACATTACAACGTCAGTTGCGTATATCACATGCTTGGCTACTAGCAATTTGTTGGATTATGCCTTTCCAAAGGGGTCTACTCAACCGGCTGCATCATTGCCTCAACTGATTGTATCTTTTGTTCAGTGGATGACAACTTCATAGCTACTACCTTTCACATGGATGCAAAGTGCAGTTGCCAATGTAGGTGCAAAAAACTGCCTGGTGCAGCTATATATTATATATTATTCAACAAGAAAATAAATAATAATTAAAAAATAACAATTAGAAATTAACAAGGACTAGATTCATAACTCATAAGGGTTGTTCCATCAAATTCACTAGCTTGATAGAATAACAGTTAAAAACCAAAAATCTTTGTCCTAAAAATTGTTCATTCAACAACTGGCAAAAAAAAAAAAACTTCATGCTTTCATCACAATTCATTGATATTTTGATTATCTTCAATACTTTCATTTGAAATCCATATCATCACCAAAGTCATTTGATGGAATAACATGATCAATTAAACACATGCCAGCATTATGCAATTGCTCTCCTTCAAAATCGAATTCTTCTGGGTCGACATCTCAATATTGAGACGATCAATAACTGCATTTGTTATAAGAAGAAAAATTTAAATTTGAAACATTGAATGAAAAAATAACATTAAAAAATATCAAATGTGCAATACATATACTCCTTTCTTTTCTTGAAAGTAGATGCAAATTGGAATGCACATAAACTAAGGATTACACACACTTGCTAGTGAGTTTGTTGATTTTAATATTATGTATATAAGAATATATGCTTCAATTTTTTTTATAACATGATGATGTAATATGATGTAATAGACTTAATAATTTCATTGCAAATTTTGGAGTGTTGGCATTTCCAATCCATGTGCTGACGACCAATTGAAAGGACTTAGATTTTCATTTTTTCTTGCTACCTTTATATCAAATCATTTAGAATTGAACTTTTAATATTTATATTTCTTTTGTAATATAGGGATGATCTGGATAAAATCTCTCCATGCAAGATATTTTACTTTTTGATATTTCATGATCCTGATTTGGAGCGACACGTTCAGGAGTTCCTTGCAACTATTTTCTACTACAATATTTAGGATTTAAAAAGTGAGTCACGCAATGCAAAGAAGTATTACTTTTATCCTCGTTTTCTACTAATATTGAATTATAAAATAAAATAAAATAACTTTGAATTAACAAGTGCAATACATTTTTTTTCATGTTTCAAAACTATAAACTGAATTTGTTCAATCATATACCAAAATTTTTTTGTGAACTCTAAAAAGTATGTCAATCTATTCCACCGTTTATAATACAAAATAATGTTCTTAACTACTTGAGCTCTAATCTCATTTTCAGCATAATAGAAGCTCCAACCATTGTGAGCCACTATATGAACTAATGTTTGCCTTACATATAGAAACTTTTCAACTTAATAATGTTGAAAGCAAATCTTGTGTCAACAACCTTCAATGATCTCAAGTTTGAAAAACTACTGAAAAGTGACAATGCATGTTGGAAGAATGAAATTCTTGATATTTTTTGCATCTCTTTTTAAATCTTCAATCCATGAAAAATAATTTATGCCCTCAAGTATGTTCTTCTTCATTTGGTAGACTGCATATGTCCTTCCTTGTTAGATTTAAAGTATATCCAATGCATGAAGTCCAAAATGCATGAGAAAAACTTCTCAAACTTAATCTTGCACTCTTGTGGACAATAGCATTATCTATTATGATCTGTATATTAGCTTATCAGGGCCAGCCAACTACATTGATGACTTCTACAAAACATTATTTTAAATATTTAGTATTTTTATACTCCTCAAATGAATCAACTATATGAAAAAACACTAACTCTAATAATAAAAATTAATTAGTGGTTGCCTTTAAATGTCTATCCATCCATTAGAAATGATGGATACACTAGTTGAATTCCATTTAAACATTGTACTAGCTAAATTTTGTTAGACTTCATTCTTTGCATTTTTAAGAATTGATGTTCACAATCTTTTTGGGCTTGAAGGTAGATACCAATCAATTTACTAGAGCTTGGAGGTAGATACCCAGCCAATTTGCTATTTACAACCGCAAGTGCAAACTTTTTTTAATAAGGATTTCTAGTTAAGTTGAAAGAAATGTAGTTGAAAAAGAAAAATTTGCTAACCAATATATCTAATTATGTTTTTTTATATGACTTAAAACATGTCTCCAAAGTATTCTTACATGTCTTTTTGTTCTTATCACGCCCTTAAGAGACATGAAAGTATTTTTTCCACTAGAACTTGATTTCTTGCATTGAATTGTGTCACATCACACTTGCAACTTCTTGAACTCCCTATAATTTTTTGGAGGAACTGTATGTCATGCTCAAATTCAAAAATTTGATAACTTCAGAAGATGTGCCTCCATCCTTATCCAACAGTTGAATCCTGACAATATTCACATACAACGCGTACATTTTTGCATCTTTTATGATAACTTGAATTTCATTCCACAATGGTTGTTTTTTATTTGCATATACTACACTTGGTTGTGAACATGACCTTATATTTGATTGTGTATTTGTAATATTATTCACAGTAGATTAAAAAGATCTTGTTATTGGACATTTTGAAGCAATGTTTTTTTCTTTTCCCTTACTAGGTATCTTTTTACCTTCAAATTTCAAAATTGAAAATTCAAATTTAACAACATTACAATAGATAAAGAACGTAAAATGTATTAAAAAAACTTTGACATTTAAATATTATACACTAATTGTACATTATAACAACACTAATCATAAATTTTATAACACATCACTATGTGAAAAAAACATTGTATGTTGTATAGTCTCCACACTCCACAACAAATGAAGATTGAAGAGTCTCATGGGCATAGACTCATCGTTGTTATTCATACATGATAATACAATTACAAAGATATAGACTACAGTAATTAGCAACACTAATGATGATTTCGGTATAACCACAGTATCACACGATGATATAATTGCATGTTAATACTTAAAACCCAGAGATTCAAGAGTCACATAAATTCACTGAAAACTGAAATCATGACTACTAGCAATACATGATATACAATTTTATTACATTACAAAAATAAACACTAATTAAACTGCAAATTGTATATTTACTTAGGAGAATAAAAAGAACAATAGGCCTGGTTACACATAACACAATCAACGAAACCAGGGCATAAACAATATGGTGAAACAAACATAGATCATCTAATACAAGAAATTGATAAGAATAACACCAATTGATAAATTATGAAACAGATTGATAAGAAATTAGATTATGCAACCACGATTTATAGTAAAGCCCTAAATTTTTAGGGAATAAACAAGAAAATTTAAAAAGCTTTAGACTTGTGTAAGATTTTATTGTTTGAGTAAGATTGACCTTGTCAGATGTGTCAATGGAGGAGTTGCCACCATACAGGAGGTATCACTGGATGAGAATAGTTGTCAGACTACTGTATAGCAGTTATTGGATGTCGTGTAGTGTAACATTGTGTGGGATCATGGTGTAGCAGTTGACAGAAATCTTGCTTCCGGAGGTCGTCGAAGCTATTGCTAGTAATGTTCCCACTGGAAGTCATGTGGAAAGTGAAGAAGCCCAGTGCTACAATAGCAAAAAAAAACTTGAACAAGATTTCGTCAGTGAACCCCACCACCCACCATGAAATAGGTTTTTTAAAAAAAATTAAATAAAAGTTGAGGATGACTTTGATCTTCACCTTTGACTTGAATTGGGTGATTGGAAGGAAAAGCTCACCATTGGTTGAAAGTTAAAAGCCCTCTTTTTTAGTTTGGGAAGGATGTAATTAAAATGATAGATTTGGATGAAATTGTCAAATTTCTTGTTTTCTTTGATATGATGTATAATTTCCTTTTAGGGTTCCAACTTGAAACCTGATTGAGAAAAAGATAGTAAACAAAATTTCGAATATGTCAACATTCAATAAACCGAATACGTAAAGAACAAAAAAACATTCTTTAAACCCATGAAGAGCACCATGTGTCAGTGATGGTAGTTTACAATCCAAGTCAACCAATACTTCTTTGAAGATAAAGGGACGGTCAAAAAATAAATAGAAAATAAAAGAGTGCAAAATAAGGAGGGAGATGGGGGTATTTGGAGTAAGAGGACAAATTGTAAACGTGAGTGAGTACAACTTGGAAATTTAAGGGGTTGTTTGGTAATATTAACACTCTGTTGCTTGCTATATCATGAGCCTACCCTAAAAATGTGCCAAATTTATGAATACTGTAACAAGTGTGTGTTTCATGAATCTACTTCATTGTTTGAGGCAGATTCATGAGATAGTAATAATGTGTTATTGTTACCAAACGGCCCCTACAAGATGCAAAATGCCATATTTTCCTTTTAACTATCAAATGGAGTGATGCTCACAAACATGCACTTATGGCCCGAACAAATAATCTGCTCCATCAATAATTGCACTTTACATTTCCCTTAAGCACCTCATACATTATGTACAACATCGACAGAGTTAGACTAACTATTAAATCACATTCTAAACTTGTCTAAAATCCTCACTATACATTTTCATGGAGAATAGGTTTAACCATTAATGGCATTTTCTATATTCATTTATTTTCTCCATTCAGCTTTGACAGCGTTCTTCGGCATTCAGCTTTGACAGAATCTGATCGGGACCAATTTGAATCAGCTTTTTGGGATCAAATGAATGGAAAAACAGTATAGTTACTGCATCAGTTCTGGTAGCAACATTTTAAATGTTTGTTACATAAATTACACATGTTATAATTTGATAATACTCATTTATTCTTTTTAGATTGACAAAACCTCGTGCGCCATACTTACTTTACATGCATAACTTTTCAATCGAACATGTAAGGATGGATATGATATCAAAATTCTCACCAAAAAAGAAAGAGAATTTCCCCTTCTACATTTTCATTGGACTTTGAACTTTCACCTTAATCTGCTAAGTTTGGAATGTATATCTGAAGCAGGCTTTTTTTGGACCAATATATTAGTTTAGCGGACCAGACAAATTTCCTGAGAAACTGTGTTCGCCAGCAAAACATTGTTTATCAGTCAAGATAAAGGTTGGTACCTGGGGAGCATTTACATTTTTTACATATTTTTCTTACCACCAACCCACGTGCTATAGTTTGACATTAACAACTTTAATGGAAGTTCATTTTTCTTGTCACTTTGACTATGGCAAACAGCATATAAGAGTCATATATTAAGCAACAAGAGACTGTAAATTAAAACATATGACCATTATTAGTTGTGGTGTTTTATCTTTTAGACTACGTCCGGTGGTGTTGAATTAACCTTCGACTGCAGTAAAACTGTCATCCAAGTTTCAAAAACTTATTTCTGTCATCCAAACAAAAACCAGGTCTTAGAAAGTGAAATCTTAATTTTTTGTCATATCATTCAAATACATGAACCAAATTGTACAAACTGATTAAAAAACTAAATTTTCACAAGTGGTTTTCACAAAAAATAGAAGTGCATTGGGATGACACCCTGAAAATCTAATTTGTTGAAACTAGTTTTTGTGAGTTTTTTAATGAATTTAAAAAGTTAGGTTCTGATGTCACCCAAGCATTGCAAAAACAATATTTTACCTCCAAAACGGCGTTTACACCCACCCCGTAAATGCTCTTCAGATTGTTAAATGTTCTTTTAACGAGGTAAAGTCTTTTTCACCTTAATTTAGTTTGCTTGATTGAATTTTTTAAAATTTTCTTTGAACAGAGAGCCGATTTTAACCATATTATTTCCCTCACTTGCCTCGGGAATAAATGGATGGGGCCAACTGAAGGCGTAGATAGCAGGTGCATGTGATTTAGTTAATGCCAGCCAACAGACTTGCACCGATTTGGTAGATAGCATACCAGAGCAGCATATTTTTCACAACACAGCATGTAATAAAATAAAGTTTTGATATCTGGTCTGTGTCACGACATAAAAACTGAAACCGAAAGAAGCAAATGAGCTGCAGACGATCTTATTACACACACTCAGAGAGAGAGAGAGAGAGAGAGAGAGAGAGAGAGAGAGAGAGAGAGAGAGCAAGGGCTTTTACTTCTTTTTTAGGTTGGCAACATTACGGCACTATTATTGGTGCCAACCAACTGCAGCTGATTTTACAAAAGCTTGGGAAACTAACCGGACATGTTATAACCTTTATTCACAATTTCAATTTTCAGTATTAAAAACCAATAGAACATAGTTAAACTCTGCTTCCAGAAAAACTGATCAAAGATTTGTTTTCTCGCTCTTTTGCAGGAACAAGGACTAGTTGCACGGTATGAGCTACTGCTTTTATACTGCATAGACCATATAGCTGCATTATAATAGGGAACCGATCCAGGTAAATATCATGCTTGACGTCAGTATCTCCCTGCACTGACCATGAAAAGTAACTGCAACTACATGCCCAAGGTCCTGCATGGTACACTTCGACATGATTGCCTTCTATGAAGGATACAGCCATGCAGCATATGGGATGTGCTTGGTCTCAAGTATGATCTGATCCATTTAACATTCAGCGAGACACAGTTATGAAGATTCCTCCGTTGGATATTGCAACTGGCTGGAACAACCCTCCTCAGAGCCTGAAGCTAGGTCCCTTACCATATGACCACACCATCCATCTCATGTATCCCATTGATAGACAAGGGAGAACCACTCAATTCCACGGCCAGACAATAAGCACCACCTTATAAGCGCCAAGCTGTGCCTCAAAGCCAGAACCAATGTCTTCTTGTAATGATCTGATCAAGTACTAGCACACCAATACTATTCCTCTGCAGCCACAGGACGAAACAGCATTCTCCAAAATATTAGACCTCATTTCACCAAGAAAATGATGGATGGTTAGCTGGGATCCCGCTCTGACATGGGCCAACCATTCGGTGAGCATGCAGTTGAAGTTTCAGACCCGATTTTCCTCTTGGCCTGAAGTTGCCTTCGGATTGATTCCTCGGTAGCAAGAGATTCCTGAATGCTTTCACAAGCCAGGTTACACAATTCAGCAAGTGGAAGCACTGGGAATGGCTCCTCGATGAGAACGCCGACCTACAGTGAGATAGAAATACAATTTTATCCAGAGAAACTCTCACAGCAATTGAACATTGGCAAATAAATTTAAATAAACCTAACAAGGTAAAGCACTAATTGCAATGACAAAGCTGTTTTACTGAAATAAGTAAGAAAGACGCATTCCAATTCAGAAACTCAAGGATAAGAAACCTGCTAATGCGTGTCCAGGAATTCGTGTGTCAAAAACTTGTGACCTTGAATGCAGGTTAGGTACAAACTTCTCTGCATTAAGCAGAAAAAGAGAGCCAATTCAACTTGACTCGGTTCTGGCATCTCAATTAGAAAATATGTTACATAACCCAGTTGCCTTCAGCTGACATTAGATCAAGTCATGGCATTCATTGTTAACTAAGTTAACATATATTTCTAATTTCAAGATTGATTGTTATTGGGCATTCCACTCAACACACTCACACAATATATTTTTTATCACCACAACCAGTTATTTCACATTACATTTGGATCAAATATAATGTCCCTTCAGTAGAAAATATAACATTGAGCATGTAAATCATACAAAGGCTGTTAACACTCAACCATTCAACACGAGTAGCAAAATTCAAGGAGACCACACAAGTAGTGGAAATGGGAAAATAATTCATGCTACTTTTCAACGTAGTAATAAACTAACATGGTTGAAGCAATGGAAGAGCAGGAGCAGTCTTAATATAGATAAGTAGAAAGCCTCATATGTCAGTAAGTCTACATCAAATGGGCCATAATTTTTTCCACGAGAAACTAAGCAGCAGATTGAAAACTTCCCTAAAACAATGAAAAGTATGTACAAACTGCAAATGTCGCTCAAGTACAATAGCAATGTAAAAAGAAAAATCCGGATGACTTTCAAATGCAAAAGAAACAAGTTGGATATGCTTAATGAAACCATAATCAAAGATGGGATTCAGGGCATGCGCAAGTGGGGTGGCATGGAGGTTCATGGTAGAGAGACAGCCCAAGTTGACATAAAACACAAGTTTTTTGGATCCTTACTTCTTCAATGCAATAAAGAGATGCAGCACTCATAAAAGTTGCAGGAACAACAATCCAGTTGCAGTCATCCCAAAGTATAACAGGAAGTGTTAGATGCCAGAGCACAAGAAATCTCGAGGTCAATCTCGTGTATGAAAGAGGGATTGGTATGCCCATTAATTCTTCACAGACACCAATAACTTCATCAAAGCAAGAGATCTTGGCTTCCTGGAAAAAAGGTCTGTGTAAATAACCTTCAAATATATCAATTGCCAGATTTACCAACATATAATTGTTGAGTGCTTTAAAAAATGCACGAATTCAGGGATACAGAAGTGAAAAGAGAATATTCGGCTAACTAGTAGCTACATTACCAGCCAAACACTCAGAAAAAAGAAAAGAGGAAGGACATTATGAGCCAGGTACTCTAAATGGCACT
This sequence comes from Nymphaea colorata, assembly GCF_008831285.2. Classification (NCBI taxonomy): domain Eukaryota; kingdom Viridiplantae; phylum Streptophyta; class Magnoliopsida; order Nymphaeales; family Nymphaeaceae; genus Nymphaea; species Nymphaea colorata. Next base: position 12,650,333 of record NC_045149.1, on the reverse strand, counting down.
CCCAGTTTAACTTGATATAGATGCTGATATGGCATGAATGGTATGTCAAACTGACATTTTATATAGTCCAAATGTTAGTATAAACTGGTTATATAATCCATAAACAAAATTCCAAAATAATGGTATCTAAGACCTTCCAGAAGTTCCCTAATTTGTTGGTTCTTCTATTTCAATGATCAGCACATTCCCCTTAGTTTATCTTCACATAGAAACACATGGTACTTGTGGAAATACTCAGGAAAGCACATAAGCAATCAAAATGGCTGAAACAATATGTTTTCTCCACCAAGTTGTTCTATGCATATCAAAGAACTTCAGTGTTTCATATAATTAATAAAGAATAAGAAATTTACCAGGGAATTTCGTTTGGAGTCATCCAAGTGAGCCAACTGCAGGCACTGAGATATAAATCCAAGGATACAACGAGGGCGATGCTTTGATCTCATAACCACAGCTAAATCACCTTGATCCAGAAAAGTCCCAAGATCTTTTTCAAAGTTCGATCCATATATTACATGGCACTACAAGGAAAAGAACAAATTACCACCATAAATCTGTAATTAGTTACTTCCATATGATTTGCAGAAAACTAAAAGACAAGTAAACATCTGAAGAAAGAAAAAGTCAATTGCATGAGATTTATTTAGCATAAACAGCTCTGTCCTACACATGTGGGTTTACGTGCATTTAAGAAACACAAGTAAAGAAAACAATTTCAACATCAGTTGTAAATCAAAAGGGACCAACAGTTGATACAACCTAATTCGGTGATGCATGTAAATGCAGGATTTTTTTTGTTTCAGGGCAAATCCATCTGAAAAATAAAAACCAACCATACGCAAGTACACTCTATTCAACTCTTCAGAAAACAAAACTACCCATGAAAGCCAGCACTCTACCCACCATCCTGATTAATTTATTCAAATTTTGATGAAAATTACTTTTATAGAAGAATAGGTTTGCAAAGAGACCAATTGTTTGTCCACAATAATGCATTGTTTTATTGTGTTTGCTTACAGTTATCCCTCTGTGAGATCAGTTCTGGTCCAAAGCAAAGCAGCTGTTATCTCTCAGCAGTTTCAATATAAGACTATCAGACATGACCAGCTATTTTTTTCATACATTGACTTGCCTCAGCCTTTCATCAATCACAAATGCTAAACAAAAGAAAAAAAGCATATGCACTAGAACCTAAAGTAACCTTTCCGATGCCTAGCAATATTTTTAGAACTGTTCGAGAATGCAAATTGGAAACAAGTGTAGATTTTTTACTTAGAGATGGTAATCGAGCAATGATACAGTGACAAACATTATAGTTTCTTTCGCTGTTTAGGCAGGCAATGTCTCTCAAAACTCCTTCATGGATATATTAAGACTTAAAGAGCACAGTGCAAAGAGGTAGAGCTGTTTGGGTCTGAAACCTAAGCATCTCATGAACATGGAAAAATGTCAAGGTATATATATATATATATATATATATATATATATATATAGTGTGTGTGTGTGTGTTACGACATGATGGTTCGAAAGTGAAAATTTAAAACCAATGGAAGCAAATGTGAAGATCCCACAACAGTTTGGCTGGACAGAACCACACTCAAGCAGGTTGCAAGGGATGTTTATTGTGCCATTTGCTCGGTATGGAAGCATCATCATTTAATGAAGGACCTCTTTTCAATCTTTTATCTCATTAACAAGGTTCTCAAAACCTAGAGAGATAAGAAGGATCTATAAAAAAAAATGTGCTTAGAAATCCTTGATGACAACTGGCTATAATCAACCAAAATAACTATACTAATCCATAATGGATTACCTAGTTAACTGCTGTGTTTTTCGATGTTAAAACCCTATTCCCACTGACAACCCTTTTATCCCTGGTTCATAATGATAAAATGTATGCCTGGTGCCAGGGGCGAAGCCAGAAATTATTCATGAGACGGGCGGAATTCAGGTTTCTAAATTTTGACTAGGGCCGAAATATCATTTCTCAAAATTTTTATATAGAACAAGTAAAATTTTTTAAAATTTACATGTAAGTTTAAGAAAAAAAAAAATTGAGGTGGGGCCAGGGCCGATGCAAACCCTACCTTGGCTCCTCCCCTGTCTAGTGCCAATAGTTCATTATGGAAGAAAGGACTCACCAATCTGGATATGCTCTAATGGCATCCTTCCGAGAACATTGAATATCACAGTGTTTAGACAACAGTACTTCTCCATTAACAGATATCTATCTTCCACAAAATCAATCTCCCTTTGACAAGGTGGTGCCTATCGGCATTGTTGGCCAGCTCTGCGAGTCGACTCAAGAATCACCGGAGTCAGATCGGGATCACCCTCTCATTGGGCCACGAGTTAGGGCCCAAGTGAGTCAGCACCAAAAGTTGGGGTGATTCAGCCAAGAATCGGCTGACTTTGCTGGATCGGTGACTCGGACCGGAATCGTCCGACTTTGGTTCAACTGTTTTAAAATGTAAAAATTCATCTTGATTTTTAGGTTTTAACTATTTTTTGTTTTTTTTTTCTCTCATAAAAGCTTTTATTAAGGACATGAAAGGAATGCTAGCCTAACAATCAATTTTCTAAACTTTAAGGGGCCCATGGAGAATTAGGTAGTTGATATTATATATATATATATATATATAGAGAGAGAGAGAGAGATATATAAATACAACCTAAGCAAGTGTTCTTAGATTCATGACCTCATTCATGGTTAGAGTTGCTGATAAATCAAAACCAATACCATGTTGCTTTATGTTGGGTGGGAAGGCAATAGATTACACTACAAGATTAGATTAAAAATATACTATAAAAATTTACGACTTAACCTGACCGAGTCACCAAGTCAACTCACGACCCACTGACCCGGTCTTCTAACAGTCAGAGTCCGACTCTCGGGTTTGCCAGCTATGGCTGCCAGTCACACTAGAGACCTACAAGAAGGGAAAAGCAACTCACACATCTTAATAACCCTTCTAAGCTATGGTTAATCAGTCAGCTTCAGATACCTTTCGTAAAGAAGGGGCTCACCAAGTACCAAATTTATTGGTGAATACACTATTATGGGTCTGACTCCATCACTGACCCTAAACCCGACTTATTACTCCAATACTCAAACTCCTAGCATCTCAATATTTACAAAAAGAGTCATGAGGTCATGTTATCACTATCAATAACCCCCTCCCCTTAATCAACACCTTGTCCTTAAGGTAAGAAAGTCTGGAATAGCTGCTAAAGTAGGGAAGAATCCTCCCAAGTTGGGGTAGGACTAGGAGCATCTTCTCACTGTCATTCCACTAGCCAGTGCAAGGAAGAGCGGCCCAACCTCCTAACTGATCTTTGTTCCAGGATTTGAAAGGGAAAGATAGTCTATTGACAAGAGGAGGGAAGAGAAGTGAGCAGACCTGTTGGAAGAGCCTGCTTATTGCAGGGTTTCAGCCTAGACACATAAAATACAGGGTGGAAAGAGGAAACATCAGGAAACTGGAGGTTGTAAGAAAGGTTTCCTATTGTTTCCACAATCTGGAAAGACCCACAATCCACATATCTTGCTGAAAGATTATGTACTCTTGCTGCCTTGTGTGGCACCTTTCGATGGGGGAGGTTCCTGAGATATAATACAATTGATACTGCATATCCATTTGCCCTTTTACATGTCGTGACTCTGCCAACATTCCCTTAACGGCTTCAAACACCTTATCCCAACTAATTAGTTGAACATTGACTTCATCTAGCTGATTAGCCTAAGGGTGAAACAGAAAGGGGGTCCCCCATAGACCAGTTTGAATGGAGAAAGACCAGGTGACTGAGTCAGAATCTGTCTTATATACAAATTCAGCCCATGGTAGATACTCCGTCCAGTTATGAGGCTGAAGTTCAAAATAGAATCTTGGCTGACCACACGGAGAGACACGAAAGCGCAGGTAACGCACATTTCTAGAACTTGATTAATCACTTCTGTTTAACCATACATTTGTGATGGTATGGTGTACTCATTTTTAGTGTGGTTCCCTACAATTTAAAATAATTTTGCCATACAACTTGGAAATAAGGGGTCACACTCAATGTGGACCTAGGCATTCCATGGACTTTGCCGATGTGTTCCTGAAAAGTTCTTGCTACTTCCTTGGCTGAAAAGGCATTGGGCTAATGTGGCGAAATGTGAATATTGGATAGTATGTCCATGACCATACAAATCACTGATTTATTTTTAGATTTTGGTACCCTTCTATGAAGTCCATAAATAGATCCCCTATATTTGCAAAGGAATAGAAAGGGATTATTGAAGACCAGCTGACTGGAGGGTATTCCATTGGAAAACTTATCAGACCTTCACATACACTCGAACATCCAAGTCAAGGCTAGTAGAAGGTGTGGCGAGTCCTTCAGTATGTCCTCCACCCTTGATGTCCAGCCTCTGATGCATCATGGAACCTCTGATGCATCATGGAACTGTGACCAACATTTGGACACCAAGTTCTGTTTTTGGAGGAACATACATTCTATTTCGGAAGGATAAATATGATTCCTGCTAGTGGTAATCATAAGCCTGCACTTGATTCTGTTCTAGGCTTCTCTTAGTTTCCTGCACTGCTGGAGAGGTGTGGTGCTCTTCTTGTTTTCCTCTTAATCAAGAGGTTTTTTTTCTTTTTCTTCTTCCTCTTAATCAAGAGGTCCTACTTTTTCCTCTGGTAAAAAATTTTTGTCCATTAGGGCATTCACCGCACTGTAGTCCCCCCTCTCGTCTCACAGCCGCTGCAGCTAACCAGCACCAGCAAGTTTCTCTCTCGTTCCCCCTTGTTCTTCTTTTGCATTGTTATTTGCTTCTTCCCCTTCTTCTTCTTCTTGTCAACATTCATCTCCTTCTTCCTCCGCATGGCTTTTTTTCCCCTTTCTTCTTCAACTATGTGTCCTCTGCTTCATCCTATCAAGTATCAACACATCCCTTTTGATGGCCTTCTCCCCACTCGTATTTTTCTTCTTCTTATTCTGCAATAGCTTCCTTCCTTTTTATGGTCTAACATTTGCCAGAATATGTTCATCAGCAGGCGATGCACAGATAAGAGGGGTTTCTTCAACTTATAAGGCAGACACATTTAATCATTTCTTCTTGCTTATTATATTTTTCAAATTGTTAATAAGTGGATCAATTTCATGAAGCTGAATCCTAGGTGGCTGATTGCTAGGTACACAAGCTATTCTACTCATTAAGGAACATGTATGCATGTGAACAAATTTGGGTTTGTGTTATTTTATGTATCATCAGCCTGTGAGATTATTTATCAGTTTGCATACTGACATTCCTTTGTGATGCATTATGTTCGAGTGAGTGAGTAATTCTGCTCATTCAGCAGCTTGTGTGATTTTTTATCAAGTTGCTTATTTATTTTACCAAGAAATAGTTGTGTTTAGATTGCATTGTTTCACATATTGTAAACAATGCACATGTTTCCAGCAACGGTTTAATTTTTTATCCTTTAAAATTTTATCTAGTCATCAAACAATGAACATCTATTTGTGGATTTTTGTCTATGCCCATCCCACACAGGTAAAAAATCAGGACATGGATTTTTATCTTTTGGATTATCATCAATGGATTGAGATTCATGGATTTCTCTCCATGGAGTTTTGTCTGTGGCCATCAAACAGGCTGCTAGTGTTATTTCCTAGTCATTGTATGTTTCTCAATAACCAATTAGTTTACTAGTCAAATTGAGATTTCTATGAGTGACCAAGCCTACCATGAATCCTAAGAATTGCAGTTTTCTACTTCTTGAGTAGGTCGGAAGATACAATACCACCTGGACAATATGGAAGCTAACCATGCACTGCTTGGGCAACATGGCAGCTACCTTTCTCTATTGCAGTTTTGACATTGTTTTTGTGGATATTATCATAATTGACATTTTTTTGTCATGAAACTTATGCTTCACTGCGCCTAGCTTCACATGCTTAACAGGCTTAGTGCTTTGTTTTGCCTCATCGCACTTAACAGCGTTGTCTTCAATACATAACTGAGGTGTTGAAATAACTATTTGCCATTTCTACGACTAATTCAGCATTGTCTCAACAATTGCACACAAATAACTGCAGACAAGGTATTTAAGAACGTTCAGACAGAAATTGCACAAAAAGAAAGCCAAGGGAGAAGCGGAAAATAGAAACAGAAATGGGACGGTTATCTTCACCTTCAGAGCCAGGGGAAATGCCATGACGTACTGGATGATGGCGTCCCGGAGGTGTTCATCCTCGGGGAGACTGACCCAGGCAGCAGCTGCCCTGGCGAGGTCACGGGCGCCAGCGATGACCTTTGCCCACGTTCGGCGGGCCTCCTCGAACCTTGAATAGGAGGCTTCCGTGCGGAAGACGAGCAAGAGGGCGAGGGCTGGCGCGGTGAGCTGGTAAGGGAGGGCAGGAGCGTGGAGGAGCGGAAGAAACTCCGGGAGGAGGCGGAGAGAGACGGCGGAGTTGTAGGCGGCGACAAGGACCGCGACTGAGGTGAAGACAAGGACAGGAGGAATGAGAGAGACGATGACGCGGGAGGAGAGGGAGGAAGCAACATGACGGACGTGGCGGCGGGAACTGCGGTGCTCCACCCACTTCTCGTGAGTATAAAGCTGTCGCCGTTGCTGCATCCCCCGCTCCTTGATGGAGTCTGCCCAATCGGAGATGGACAGCAAGCTCAGTCCCGGCAGCGGAGGAAGAGGTGGCACTGGTTGCGACGGCGGTGGCTGGGGCTTGGAGTTTGCACCGGAGCATATGATGGCGCGATTGAAGAAGAAGGGTGGGCGGTGGTGGCACGGAAGTCCTACGCTGGAGTGGAAAGTGTTTGAGTGGGGGACTTTGGGAAGGGAGAGCAGGAGGCCGAGGGTGCGGGGGTCCATGTGCGTTCGAATGCCTGCAAGAGAGAGAAACAGAGAGAGAGAGAGAGCACCTCGGTAAGCGAGTTGCAGAGCGAGGTCTGCAAGCGCAAGCGCGCACAAGAGAGAGACAGATTTGAGGAACAAGTGTGTGCCTGTGTGTTTTAAATTGAAGGGTTTTCTGATCCGTTGGTGGCTGCGACGGGAGTGAGAGAGATCTTATGGCCCGTGAGTCTGGGACTTGTCTACAACTCGAGTATATTCTCTTCCCGAGTGGCTTTGCATGCACCAACCATTCCCGGCTTTCCCTGTCGGCTTTACATGCACCAACCATTCCCGACTACCTGACCCCACTAGCCTACTAGCGTCCGCAAGTGCTTCGCTTCCATATAGGGAACTGCAATTGCCTTCCTTCCCTGTTTTATTCCAACCCAAGTGCCGTCGATTGGTGGGTCTCCACAACCCCGAACCTCCAGCTGCAAAATTTGAAGGATGAGTCTACTCTTTTCGGGTGACTAAGGACGATTCTGCCACAAGTCAATCCCACCCCTACTACTGCTTAGGTCATACATGATTGATTGAATGATGACTGTAGCTCCGGCCATGCTTGAACCATCAAGATCCTCGCTTTCCTGTAACCTTGTTCAAGTGAAGGATCATCGGAGACCATCAACAATGAGATGATGTAAACAAAGGAAGCCTGCGAGACCATTGGACTAGTGGGCATTTTTAGCCAACTTAGTGAAGAAGCTTCTTATTAATGGCATGATGTAAACTACTTTGCGAAGATAAGTCAAGAGCATATATATATTGTATATTAGTAGGTTTTATAGGTAAAGACAACATTACAAAATATATGTGCTTTTGTGTTTTAGGAAATTAGTAAAAGAAATGCACTGGCACTTGCCAAACAAAAATATTTGCATATAACAGGCATGCAAAGCTTTGCATATTTCAAGGAGAATGAGGTAAATATTATGTGTGTTCATGTATGATATAACGGAATATATTAACTGATAACTTGTGTTGCAATGTATATTGGGGAAAGTTCAGAGCAGTCATCACGTGCTAAGTAGTTAACTTGTGTTGCAATGTATATTGGGGAAAGTTCAGAGCAGTCATCACGTGCTAAGTAGTTGTCCATTGAGTACTAGGATTAGTATGAACTGAACTACTCAAATCCTAAAACCAATAGTGTTATTATAAGTCTCACTCAAACAATTATATTATTCCATCTTAGTAGCTGTGAATAATAACATTATTCACAATATGTTTTATTAGGCTTTGTAGGATCAGGTAAAAGAACAATTCTAAGTGTTGCCTGAAGGAACACAAGATACACTAAGAAGTAATGAGGTCTACACCCGGGTGATGGGATAGGAGAGACATGGTAGGGTATGAATGATAGGGCTTGTGTTAGTCATTCTCAGTTTGGTTCGTCCTCTAACACGGGTATCATACATGCTTTAAAAGAAGAAAATGCATTACTAAAGGATAAAGTTTTCACATTTTAGTCTCAAATACTACAATTTCAAAAATTTAATGCTAAGGTTACTTTGTATCATAAAAGCTCATGACAAAAAGATGTTTGTGGGTATGATAAATGAAAACCCTCAATGACTTCATTCATTTATTAGGATGAAAACCGGTTGTTCAAAAGCTTGTTACATGCACTAAATGCAATAATAATTCCTACAAAGTTGAGTTGAGCTGGTCAAGATTGTTGTATATCATACATTTGCATCAATTTGCACTTGTTGCTTTTGATAGTTGCTTGATTTTAGTTTTATGTAGTGTTGCTTGAGGACTAACAACATCTAAGCATGAGGGAGTATGGTGATGCATGAAATGTATAATTTTTTTGAGCTTACAAATTACACATTCATCCATGGACTTAGTGCTTGAAACCCGTGTTTAGGTGGTTTTCGGTGTCACAATGACAATAAGTTGCATTGAAACAAGAGTTGAAATAATCAAATTATGCATGTTTTTATGATTTGGATATTTTTTGTGGGGAATTTGGATACTGACCTACCATATTAAGACATGATTCACATTCCAAAACCATGAACCATGTAAGTTTTATGGAAAGATGTTCCAAGATTGCCCCTAAAATTGGTGCCAAGCTTGTTTGAGCAGCTTCAATCTATGTTTTGAGTGTGTGTGGATTTTATTAAAAGGTTCTCGTCGACTCCTAAGGTTAAAATCTATGAGAAACAAAAGGGGAGGTCACTCAAGGGTGTTGAAGTTGCTGCCATGTGTTGATCTTCCCAATGTCCATCTTCATGTTGATGCTTGATAGCAAGATTTGATATGTGTTTGAAATCTTTTCTCCCTTTCTCACTTTCTCATATTCCAATTCTATATTTCTTGTGTCTATTCATTACTTGGCTTGCTAGTTGTGAAAGGTAGCAACAAAGCGTTAGCTTATTTTCCAAGGTTTCATGTTTGTGGACTGGTTATCGAAGGATTGTGGTGTTTGTCACTTGTTCAACATTTGGTTGGGTCTTTTGTTTTTCCTTGGGTTCTTCTCTCCACGTCCCCAGTTCCAATGGTTAAGTGTTGTTCCTGGGAAACCAACCAACGAGGTGACTGATGTTGAGGGCGGCAAATCAAAACCTTTGACCAACGAGGTGACTGTTGTTCCGAGTAATCAGTAGAGTCCTTTTTAATGTTTATGATTCATTTGAATGGTTTTATTAATTTTGACATTATGTGTCAATAAATCTTTATCTAGGCCATCTTCGGCATGTTCTTCACATGAGAAAAGCAAGGAAATTCGTGATTCCCTTGCTGGGGTAACTGAGACATCATTGAATTTTATGGTGTTAAATTGTTGAAATTGGCAAGGTGTAGCCAAGTGTAGTATGCATTTCATTACATTTTTTCCTATTTCTTCCTTTTTTTTATTAGAGAAGCTTTAAATCATGTTTTGGGTTCTAATCCTATGATGTTTCATCCAACACGTTGAAACTAACTGAAACTCATCTTGATCCATGATTTTCATATAAAATTAGGGGTTAAGGAGTGTTGTGTGTTTCTGGTTGAAACCCTTCATTGCCAGCTAGTCTTGCATTTAGTTTCATGTTGAGTTACGTATCCAGCTTCATGAAGGCGTCTCTAATCTCCAGGGGTGTTGATCAACATGTTCGTGATGATTTTCATGAACAAAATCCCATAGAATGTGGCCAGATCTTAGAAAAATATGCATATATTAGCTAGGGTCTCATATTTTATTGCATATAATTCATAGGTGTGGTGCATAGTTTCTTTCATGGAATATTTTCAGTGGTGGATGAGTCTGTAATGTAACTTGGCATCCATGGCATCCTTCTCAAGAGAATGGCATGCTTTCTAAATTAGGCAATGTTTTTAGGACAAGTTTGACCATGAAAGGTCGACACATGATCCCATTTTGTGAATTTAGGTTCTAAATTCATTTTTTATGCGTTAATATATCATATATTCGTAATCTTGAATTCAAGAATTGCCCTTACCTAATTCACACAATTTGGCTGCTATTTCATGTATTTTAGCTATATTTAGGCTGCAAATTTAATCCATATGTGTCCAATTGGGACATATGGGGAACAATTTATTAATTAGGATACATTATCTCGGACATATTGATCCCAAGTTTCTTGGAAGGGGAACCTTAAAAATTCATGCTTCAGTCATTGGGAGTGGAGAAAATGGCTATTGTAACTAAACCTTAGTAGTTAAATATTGTAACTAATAAGGTAATTTTGAGATACCACTTGGAAAATCGAATTTGGAATGGATGAAAAAAATGGTTTTTACACATAATCTCGAGTTCTCCAGTTAGAAATGAAGTATTGACACATGATTTGACCTCATTTACATTTTATAACAGTTTCCCTTAAGTTGCTATAATTTGTGTAAAATAGTCATTACATGTATTGACAAGGGTATTTAGGAAAAATGTCAAAATATGTCAATTTGAGGTTAAACCAAGGTGGTTTGCACATGTAGAAATAGGCATTAAACCTAGATTGGCCTCTTGGATTTGTACAATTAACCATTTATTTGCAAATTGTGAATTTCTTTGTCCAAATAGGGATTTCTGGTGAGGACCCTCACTCACTCTCTCTCTCTCCCTCCCCGCCTCCAATCCCATCCGGTGAATTTTACTTAGTGTGACTCATGGAATGCCAATTTTTAGATTAAAGAAAGTTAAGAAACTAAAACACTTGGGGTGTGCTTTTTTTGGCTGCAATCCATGGAAGTTGTTTCTTTTTGTTTGAAGCTTATCAAAACTTTTTCCTGACATCCCACTTCCAAAATCTTCAAACAGGTGCCCAATCGAGAAGTTGGAAAACTTTATCACTCCCACTGGAGGTGGATACACGTTTGTGGAATTTCAATTCTACACCCGAACCTAGTGTTTGTGTTTGGTTTTTGATATTATAATTTCTAAACACGATATCTCGAAAGTACATTTTGGGACAATTCTGTTGGCTCATTCAAAAATGTGCCTTCACTGAAAAAACTAGCGACAATTTTGAGGGTTTGGGCTTCCACAAGGTTCGAGACAATTTGCGAGACAGAAGCAAATTGTCAAATGCCATTTTTCAATTATTGCATTTTGATTGCAGTTTTGGACATTTATGTAGAAGAAGCTTCCGCTAGCTGTTGGTCCCCAAATACATAACCTGTGGTTGCTGGTTACGGGGGTGCGCGGGAGCAAAGGAAAAGGTTGAGGATGGACCCGAAGACGGACAGGCTGGTGAGGAGGTTGACGATGGTTGGAACTGCGACGGCTACTTATTTCCTTCTTACCGCCGACTATGGCCCTTATCCGAACGCCCTCGACCCTGTACTGGTGCCTTCTGTGTTCTTTTTATTGGAATTGTTCAGAGTGTGCATTTGAATCTGCCTCTTGGCTTCCTCACTTGGCACAAATTGTTTCATTTTCTGATGGATGTTTTGAATTGCCTTGTATTCTTCATTGTCAACTCGTTTAATTTGAAAACTGAGGAAGCTACGCACGAATTTTCCTGGTCTGTGCTCGATGGTCATGGCGGAGACTTGGCCACTTGAACAGGCTTCAGATGATTGATGGTAAAAGACTTACTTTTCCATCTATAGGACGCGACTAGCAACTCGAAGAAATAAGCATCCGGGTCCCTTGGCCTTGTTCATGGTCGACCTTCGCTCCCCAGTCTTTCTGGCAATCCGCAAAGACTTGGTCTGACAGGAGATCAGCAACTCTTTCCCCCATGACCTGATTGTTTCAATTACCGAGTCGGCCTCTTTTCGTGCATCCCTGTCTTTGCATCTATCGCTAAAACTGGTAGTTCCCTTTCCATTGAATCATATCTGGAAATTGGTGGTAGTTATTGTTGCGAAGTTTAACTAGAAGCAGTTGTTTTGGAATTGGCTACTTTTTTCCATGCAGTTGTGTTTCTATCGTTTATGTATGTAAATATTGAAGATGGACACTAACTCTGCATGATAAAATCAAGACCGTATGTCATTGATAGCATGTACTATCCAACTAAGTGTCATTTGAACCCGTAATTGGTCCGAGCCTAGTAGCTTGAATCTGTCTGCCAGTTCCCAGTTGGATTGACTGAGCTGATTATTTATATTGCTTCATTGCTATTGGACTTGGCTATCTGCATATTCGTCAAACTGAGGCACACTTAATGCTGTCTGATAGTTGCTGGAGTGCTTTTGTTGTCCAATGTTGGTTATGTTAGGCTGCATTGAGAAGGTGACTTGTTGGTATGAATTCTTAGTCTATACTTACTTTGAAGTAATTGGCAGCATCGTCTCCGTCTGTATCCGTTCACTGGTGGCCGAATTTGATTATTCTGTTTATTGACTATTTTTCTGCAATGTCTAGGCTCTAGACAGGCATCCGTTTATCATGAATAGCATTTCCAGTGCAATTACGAGATTGCCTAAGTGAAACTTTTGATGCATTGTAGATCAAGGATGTGATACAGTCTGCTCAACATTCTGTAAAGAAGCTTATTTTTAAGACAGGAGAGGAACCTCACAATGAAGACAGTGAGCCCAATTCTGGGCATGGGAAAGGTCGGGCATAGTTCTACTGACTAATATGCTGGTGAGTAGGATTCTTAGTCTCAGAATGAGGTGCTAGGATACATGTTCACTCCAAACATTTTTGTTCACGAGCTAGATATCTTATCCTTTTCAGTATGACCTATGATTAGGATTGATGTTATGAATTATTTTAGCTGATCAACCTTGAGTTGCCTATTCAGTTTTATCACTTTATGCATACCCTCTGAGCATATTTGTTCGTACTAGAAAAGCTGTACCCTGTTAGTATATACTATGGCAATCATTTGAATAGTTTTATTTTCTTCTCCATCCCTGCAATCACCATTATTCTCTTCAATTATGATACTTATCACCATCATCATCATGGTCATTTCCCTCTTGTTGGACAGCTAATATTGAGGACCCCTGATTTCTGATTGTTTGTGAGATAGCAAGCACTAGAGACGAAGCATACAGCCTCTAGAGGACATCACCTTGACGACTGCTAGTTAGATTCAGTCTCCTCGATGTCTACTTGGCCTTTTTAAATTTCTTTTCCATTTCAATCTATCGGAATGTGTTCTTGCATATCTCTTTAACATTAAAAAATGTAAAAATGCTACAGGAGCAAATTGAAAGCGTTGTTTTCCTTTTTCAGCAAAGCAACAACTCAGTGTTCATATATCTAGCCAGTGAAAGGAAGGACCAGCAGTTCTTGTTAACCATTAGATGCTAGTTGTGCTGCCGTTTAACATATTGCCAGTGGCATATATGTGTGGCTAATAAACAGGCATGGAAAAAACCTGAAATTCATGAGGTTAATTATATTACAGAAATTTAGTTCTTGAACAATTAGGTGCTAATTTGTAACTTATTTAAAATAATTAGACGTATGACATATTGCCAATTAAGGCATGTGCGTGGCTAAAAAGCAGGTGCAGAAAGAACCTAAAGTTGATGAGCTTCATTATAACATAAAAGAAGCATGGTTTTTGCACCAAACTGAACCTGCTTTGGATTTCATAACACCGTTTGAATGGAGAGAGTTCCTCTACTGTTCAAATTCCTGTAGATCATGGACGAAATGTTTTATTATGTAGCTGAATGGTTTTCTGAATATCAATTTTTGGTTTAATTGTCAACAATCTGACAAATTAGTACCTTCTTCTTAGCTGCCATCGCATTATCTAGCACATACCTTGTCAGATGTCGTAAAAAGATGCTGATGATGCAAAACCTGGAACCGCCTTATGGTGTTCACTGTCATGCTATATGCTTGAAAATGCGAAGTCAGCAACGTTGAAGTGATTCTAAACACCAGGCAGCCGTTGGATGGCAGATTTCCTTCTGTCAAACAAGTGACAAAAATTGTTCAAGCTCATCATTATCTGCCGATTCAATCTAACCATTTTCCCTTGCAACTTGGACATCGCAAATGCATCTTCACTGATGTTCATGGCAATGCTTGTGTGGAAGGCTTTGGTGGAAAGGTAACAGTTAAGGGTCTATTCTAAGGCTAAAGTTAAACTACTAGAAGCAAGGAGCTTGTCACAAAGGTTGTGATAGGTGAAGCGTGAAGGACAAAGACGGAGTTGCAAATGAGAAATAAAAGCTAAAGGTAAGCTACTAGAAGCATGGAACTTGTCACAAAGTTCTGATCGGTGAAGCGTGAAGGACAAAAACGGATTTGTAAATGAGAAGTAAAAGCTTTCAATATTGATATGAATCAATTAAGAATACAAAATACTTCATGGGAATGAGAAAAGAAAATGTTTATGAGTAAGCGGGAAGATGCACCTACGGCATGAATAAGGGGCCAGACACCCCTTCTTCCCCTTGTCTCCCATGGCACAAGGTTGTATTGATACCTGGTGTGGGCCCAATGTGGGTTGGTTAAATGCCTATAGAAATTGAACTATGGATGGGACCCTAACTCTGACCCACCTAACTGCCTGACCAGCTACACTAAGTCCGACTAAGCCTTTCCCAAAGCATTGTAGCGTCTCTACTCTCCGAAGAACTTCTTGTCTTCAACGACCACCAATTCCTTGGCATATCTATTACAAATGAGGACAACCGATAGTCTTTCCCTTTCTTTCTTTGTTCTAGTAACGGCTGCAAGCTAACAGCTCTCACATTTGTTTTTTATTTTTTCATTGTAAAATAGATTGGTTTTCTTTCTTGATATTCTTGCTTTTGACATAGCTTACTTTATGCGATTCTATTTTTCATCGTAGCGTACCATTGTCAAGTATTCCATTATAAGAAAGTCGTAATGCTTTGAAATTTTTACCTTCTTATTTAATTTGTGATTGTTTATATGTTCTCCTGATTGATTTCAAGTGATTTTCTATTGTATAGTGTGTTAGGTAACAGTTTAGTAACTGTTTATAAGCTATGAACAATGATCAACACGAGTTGAATATGCTCTTTTATATTTTTGTTGCATATTAGTTGTTGTTTTTCTTTTTTGACATTATTTTATAAATATTATATACTTTATAATTTTGGTCATGAAGCTTAAGCTTCGCCTCGCTTCATGTCCCTTTGCGTAGCTTCATAGGCTCAATGCTTCGCTTCGCCTGATCGCATCTAACAACATTGATTAGTCCACGAGATTCAACTGCTGGTTCAACGCCTCTCATTTTGACGTCCAATCTCTTAAGAGGTAATAATGGTATGATTCAGTCAGGGATAGCATGGAGTAGGATGTGGTAAGGATGAAAGCATCTCAGCCAGAAAACAGTACTATAAAACTGCCTTGACACTTGACCAACTTAAAATGGGGAGGAAACTACACTTTCTCAATATTGCTATTTGTACAAAACCAATAACTAAAGAAGAAGGAAAAACTAGGCAGATTGGACTGCCTACTCGTTCAAGGTTGGACCGCTAATGCATGGAGCAACCACAGCAAGGATTGAGTTAACCCCTCTTTTGCCTAAATGCTTAAGTATTATCACAAAACATGAGTTGCATTCAAGAAAGGGAAACAAATATGACTTGGCTTTGAGAGAAAGAGATAGTTTTTGAAAGAATCATGCATGTGAACTTAGTTTTGAAGAAAACCCAAATTGGACCTTTAAGGTTTTAAAGGACCCTCTCATCATGAGGTGCATGCATGATGCATGTTAAGTTTACATGACGCATGATTTTGAACATTGAAGAATATTCGGAAAATCAAGTTCGAAATATGCTTTGAAGATAGACTTTGAAAGAAGCTTTTTGAAGAACTTAGAAAGCATGAATGCTTTTCCAAACGGACATTCTAAAAGTCATTAAGGAGGCCTACATCTTCTCTACACATGGATTGTGACCCAGGATGTAGGTATAATTTCCATTCCTTAAGCTCTAGAAGAAGTTTGTGTGTCTTCATGCATCCAAATGTGAAAAATCAAAGATAGTGTGGTGCGAATGCGTGAACAAACAAGGACATGCTAAATACGAAAGTAAAGTACATATGCTAAATGCTAAAGTAAGAAGGTGAAAATCTCCATTATTTTTTTGTTTTTTCATGGTATATTACAAAAGGAAATAAAATGAGAAAAATAAATAAAATAAAGGCTGCGCAAGGAAGCAAACTGAGGTTAGCTTTTTCGTAAATATGCATGTGGTTCTAGATATAGACTGAATGGCATTGGGTTGCCATGAGTGGGTATCTCGCATTGGCACATGCATTCCCTCAATGCAGAACTTGAAACTAGATGAATGCATGATGCAAAGAATAAATTATATTAGTCCCCTAAAACAGCTTCTGGTATCTAGTTGAAATAGATAGACCAATGATTTCGACATAAGAATTGGTGGACATCATCTTGAAACGTCAAAGGAACTAACTCAATTGATGGAGACAAAAGATCATTAGTAGATCTAACGATATGATATTGAGAAATTATGATGGTTTAAGAATGAGCTGGAGGATTAATCCCACCACCAGAACGAGAGTTGAAGCACCCCCTTTCCCTGCATTTGGATCCATTTTGATAGATGAGATAGTTGAGTGAAAAACAAGAGGAAAAAGATGATAGACATTTTTATTATCTAATTGTAGTTCACACCTTCTCTTTGTTTTGTTTTTCTCAACAATCCATCACGATAAGTTTGACGACTCTTATGAATAAGCTGGGTGACTTTCGATAGTGAAAGTACCTTTCAATGAACACAGAGACAAACACATATATATTGGAGTATGTATTCCATTGTACAAATGCAAAACCAACATGCTGAAAATTTTGATATGTTCCATCTACGCATAGATGTCTCCTGAATGAATTTTTTCCAATTGAGATACTTCAAAGTAGTCTTTGCCATCCGCTAGTGTGCAGAGTAGTTGGGATGCTTCAATCTTTTGTTGAATAGGAACATTCACTAGACAAACCATTAGGGGTGGAGACAGGTGTAGATTCTGCATGGGCAATTGTTCGTACATACCAACAAAAAATGTTTATTTTCATATTAATACTTCAAAATAATTTTTCTCGTTTACATGTTTTCATTCTCTAAAAATTTAAAATTTTATAACTAGCTTAGTCAAAATTTCCGGCACCACCCCTTTCAGCCAGCCTGTGTAGTCTCCAACTCGTCTCTCTTCCAGCCAGCCTGCAAGGGATGTTGACATTCCGCCACTGGAATGCAGGGAGGTAAATGGCAAAAATAGACTTTAATTTCAAAGGCATCTTACGAAAAGATTTGTAGGCTGTTTCAATACTCAGCCATTACGATAGTTGTAGGTGGAACATGTCACGACCCAAGTTTTTGACAACATTTTTTTTTTGTATAATAGCGGAAGTGACATTGAGTCATGACCAAAACCAAATCAAATACATTCTATTAAAAGATATTCTGATTTATGTCAACCATAAAACATTTGGACCCAAACAACTAAAATAACCACAATGCCCAAAACCAACGCAGTGTCCAGATTGTCATTGCCCGTCCATCACAAGCCTGAGGATGTCACTCTATGAGCCAAAATCTCTCAAGAACTACTTGTAGAGATAGAAAGAAGGGTCAGAATTGCTCTGAGTATGGAAAAATCCAGTTGTGTATGGACATGGCCCAACAAAGTACTAATTGGCCTCGTCACAAAAATTCATAATTCATATGGAAACTTTATGGTCAACAACCATAAGTCAACAAATCTTAATACACATTATAATTACGTCTCATTATAAAAAACGATGTGTGCACAACCTCAAAATATTCGTAGACTTCCAATCGTAGCCTATCATTACAATGGGTATGGTCATCGTGCTAAGCAATAACAGAAATCCCCGTGGGCACAAATCACAAGTACACAAAACATATCTTCACCAGGTGATCCAACAGATCGAGGGTAATCTACAGTGAAGCGTCCTGAGATATCATAGATCGCCGCTGCAGCAGCAAGGCCCCTCTAGGCACCCGAGTTGAGGGACCAGGAGACGCCTCGCTCTCCAACAAAAACAGCAAAGTCCCGAGCCCTTGTGCCGCCCAATACCATGTGGGCCCTCCAGTGCAAATAGAGGAGTGTGCGACAACAGTGAGCTCACGCGCACCACTACCTCCAGGAACGAAACCAAATACTGGGCAAAACACAAGCTCGCACTCGTATATACCAATGCACAGTTCACGTTTCATCTACGAAATTCGAATGTGATGGTTTATCATCACTAGACATCGTCTATTACCTCTCACAGAAACCACCCTCAGGCTGGATTTCCCAAACACAAGCAATAAGCCATTTTCTAACATAATTTAATGGCAGCAAGACAAAGTCGAATAGACATGCAACAATCCAAAGCATATCACGTTCAGAAATGTCAAATAATAATATTGTAATCATCGTATAGAAAAAAGAGATTTCAGAACCCTTTTTTTGAAATGTTAAATAAAACCAAGGGTACCACATAGCAATAATGCATAACATTTCATTTTTCCACTGAAATTGCAAACAATTATATGAAAACCCCCTTTTTGACAATTTGAGAAACTGAGGAGGTACTATTTCGAAATCTCGTATGAAATCTCCGGTTTTTACTGAAAATAACTTTCGCAAGCCTCTTCTGAAAAAGTTTGTAGCAAAAATGTTGTGGCATGGATTTCTAAAAATTATAACAGCTTTTCTGAGAATTTTGCTAATAAGGTGGACTATTTTTTAAAATTTCCAAATCTGATATAAAATCGGTCGGCCCAAGATTTTCCTCATTTCCTCGCCTGATTTTCTCTCTCTTCTCGGGTGCTCCTTCCTCGTCTTCTGGTTTCGACCGATGGTGGAGCTTACGTCGTCTTCAACAACCCAAAACCAGAGAAAACGGGACCAGAGGGAGAGATCGTCTTCCTCCCGCAAGCTCTGAACGCTCGGTTTCCATATCGCCGCCCACCGGACGACGCATTTAGCCGCCGCCTATTTGCATCCCAAAATTTTATTGGTTTTGGAGTGTTTCAAAAAAATTAAATTTTGTTTTGAAATAAGAAAGAAAACGGACTCGCCCGTCGGTACAAGGATTGACCGTTCCCGGTGCCTTTACCAGGGGTAATCGATCCAAGGGCTATGTTCATCATTGATGCATTTCATTTTAACTTAAACATCCTTTTGATTCTATATGAAGTGTAGAAAATATTGAAAGTTTGATGTTTCAAATTTTTGAAAAGACTCTTGAAGGGTTGCTTGAAAATGTGAAATGTTTTGAGGAAAAAGTGGAATTAGTAAGTATCATTTGAAAAGCTTGTGAAATCATCTTGAAATCACTTTAGTGTTCTCTTAAAACTTTAAGTAGGTTTGAGATTTTGCACTAATTCGATTACCACCTAGTTAGAGCTCCATCCCATCTTGCTTAAGTTCTTTTGGAGAGATGTTTGTGATCATAAGTGAAATAAAGAGGGTGAGAATGCATGAATGCATTTATCCTATATGAATGTAAAACATTCCTACCACAACATTCATCTAAAGTCATTCCTACCACAACAAACATCTAAGGTTTTTCTTGTTGTATATAAGAAGAGAAAATTTTTGAAAGGGGATTGAGATTGTAGACCATCAAGAATGACTCCAATGTTGAGACATTACTTGGTTTGTGGTCTTAATGAAGTTGGTAGATAAAAATATCATGAGAGGAAAATGTTAAAAAGAATACAAGAGATAAAATACTCTTACGAAAAGAAAGAGAAAGAGATAGAGAAAGACATGCGTACATTTGTACATACCATCACATATACACATATATGAAAGCTTACGATAGAAAGATGTATTGATTTGAAGAGAAAGAGAAATTTTAGAGAAAAAGAAAAATATCATACGTATATATGGGTTTGATATATTTTATAAGAGAATATATTTGTTTTGAAAAGAGAAATAAATATTTGAAAGAGAGGAAATGGAGCACATGTACATACGTATTCATGCACATATAAAAATTTATAAAATAGAAAGTGAAAGCATAGAGAGAGAAAGATGCGGGGTCATCATGTTGGCATAAATGTATATAACATGTGTATACGTCCATACCTTCACAATATTAGAAATCAAGGAATAACTTAAAATTACCAACTTCAAGTTTAATGTGGGCCGGATGTTAGCTTGGACTCATACAAGAGTCTAAGCTAAGTCCCTAGGGCCATGTTAGAAGGTTCCTTTTGAAAATGTTTTGGAAAATAAGCATAGAATGTTATTATTTAGTTTGTTGTAAGGGATATATTTTTTCCACCGTTGGGTATGGAAGAAAACAAGCAACATAACGAGACACTCGTCAGGGTTTCTAATGGGATGATAAAAAAGGAAACTAGCACAAAATGACATGCAAATGCATATTAACATTTACATTTTCGTGAGGGTTTATCCCGGGTTGGACAAGTCCCAATCTCAAAAATTAATATGAAAATAAAGAGTCCCCAAACCACACTCTCATTCCCACCATACATTCACATATAAGTAGAAAACCAAGCAACTATGCGTGAAAAATATATAGACAACATTCAAAGAAGAAAAAAGAGAAAGAGGATGACGGAAAGTGCAAGGTTTAATTAGGAGGGAGGACATGATGTAACTATGAAATGATATGTCACATCATCTTCTCTTGTTCCCGTTGCACTTGAGTATAGCCTCTTGACTCTAAAATAGAGATTGAGAGTTATCTCGACCATGGGGAAATAAGGAATAGAGAAAAATAAGAGGAAGCAAAAGAACAACAAGAATGTATTAATGAAAAGAAAGAACATGATTAAAATGAAAGATCATCTCATCTTTCCATGCCCGCGGTGCACTTGAGCATAGCCTCTCGTCTCTAAAAAGAGATTGAGTGCTACCTCCTTTAGCCATAGGGAGATGAAGAGAAAATATAGAAAGAAAAATAATGTCATATTTAATAAAAGAGAAAGTATGATTCAATCATGAAATGAAAGATCATCTCATCCTTTCATGCTCTCAATGCACTTGAGCATAGTCTCTTGTCTTTAAAAAGAGACTGAGTACTATCTCATTTGGCCATGGGGAGAGGAGGAAGAGAGAAAAGAAAATAACAAGAACAATGCTATATTGAAGAAAGGAAATAACAATAACAACAAGAATATATTCATGAAGGGAAAGAACAACAACAAGAATACTTGAAAGAGCATGATTTAATCATAAAATAAAATATCATCTCATCTTCTCAAGCTCCCAGTGCACTTGAGCATAGCCTCTTGTCTCTAAAAAAATGTTGAGTGCTATCTCCTTTGGCCATGGGGAGATGAAGATGAGAAGAGAAAATGAAAACAATCAACTAGACTATGTTCAAGAAAAAGGAATAGCATAATAATAACAACATATTAATGAAAAATAACAACAACAAGAATACTTAAAAAAACATGATTTAATCATAAAATAAAATATCATCTCATCTTCTCATGCTCTCGGTGCACTTGAGCATAGCCTCTTGTCTCTAAAAAGAGGTTGAGTGCTATCTCCTTTGGCCATGTGGGAGATGAAGATGGAAAAAAAAAAAAAAAAAAAATGAAAAGGATGATGATTACATACCTCTAATGAAAAATGACTTAAGGAAGATATAAACACCTTCACTTGAAATGCCTTTTGAGTGAAGCTCCAAGAGGGTTGTAGCTTGCTCCAAGTTGGAGAGGAAAATAGAGAGAGGAAGAGGGAGAGAGAGAGAGCTCAAGAGAAACTCTAAGTCTTCAAGTGAGAATACACTAGAGTTTCTCCCAAGGGCCAATCTTGCCTAAGAGGGGGGGAAAATGAGGGGTATTTATAGAAGATTTTGGAGCCAAAACCCTAAATTTGAATTTTTTGACTTAAAAAGACTAAAATCACCCTCTAAAAGGAGATTTTTTTTCTCAGAAGGAAGAGCAAATGGGTCTTGTCCACCCAAAAAGACTAAAATTACCCTCTAAAAAGAGGTTTTTTGGTCAAAAGGAAGGACAAATGGGTCTTGTCTACCCAAAAAGACTAAAATTACCCTCTAAAAGAAGGTTTTTTTATCAAAAGAAAGGGCAAATGAGTCTTGTCCACCCAAAAAAGACTAAAATCACCCTCTAAAAGGAGATTTTTTATCAAAACGAAGGGCAAATTGGTTTTGTCCACCCAAAAAGACTAAAATCACCCTCTAAAAGGAGATTTTTTGGTCAAAAGGAAGGGCAAATGAGTCTTGTCCACCCAAAAAGACTAAAATCACCCTCTAAAAGGAGATTTTTTATCAAAAAGAAGGGCAAATTGATCTTGTCCACCCAAAAAGACTAAAATCACCCTTTAAAAGGAGATTTTTTTGTCAAAGGAGGGGCAAATGAGTCTTGTCCACTCGAAAAGACTAAAATCACCCTCTAAAATGAGATTTTTTTGTCAAAAGAAAAGACAAATTGGTCTTGTCCACCCAAAAAGACTAAAACTACCCTCTAAAAAAGATTTTTTGGTCAAAAGGAAGGGCAAATGAGTCTTAAATGATCGATTTGGATATGAACTTGGGTTTTGGATCTAATTTGGATATGGAAGTTGTATTTTGGATTTAATTTGGATCTAAATGTGAGTTTCGTGCTTGGATAAAACATCATAATCTTTTAGAACAAAATTTGGGGTGATTACAGATGCCCCTCTTTGTTAATAAGCCGTTGTTAGCCGTGCTTAGTGACAAAGATAAACGCCACAAATTTTTCAAACAAGACATTTTCATAGAGATGTTTCAAGCTTTACCCCTTACCTGAATGGGTTGTTTGAGCTTAAATTACATGTTTAACCCCTTACCTGCATGGGTTTGCCGATTTTAAATTCAGGTTTAACGCCCCTGAATGGGTTGCCTTGACTTGCATCACAGGTTGAACTCTTTAACTGTGCGCATTGCTTTGGCTTGTAGCACAGGTTTAACCCTTTTGCCTGCATGGGTTGCTTTGGCTAGCATTGCAGGTTTAACCTCTTGCCTGCATGGGTTGCCCTCATATTGCAGGTTTAACCCTTTACTTGCACGGGTTGCTCTCAAGCCCTGAGCGATAATAATAATAATAATAAAAAATGCTCCCGTGAAATTGTCATGTTTTACGACTGGGAAGAATCAAGATAGAATAATCTACGTAGAAACACAATCATTTGACATTGATTGGAAAATGAATACAAGAGAACTAGACATAAAATTTCTTGATGTGAAGGGCATTAACAGGATCGGCAAGTTCCACCCCATCAGCATCAATTAGTCGGTATGAATTGTGGGGCAAAGCTTCCTTAATGATATATGGGCCTTCCCAATTTGGTGCCCACTTGCCTCGTGGTCGTCCTCTAAGATACACTGCAGATCGTAGGACCGAATCATTCACTTTGAACTGTCTCTCGATAACTGACTTGGCAAATTGTCTGGCTACCCTTTGGCGATAAGCTTAAGCATGTTCAGCCGCTTTTAGCCTCTTTTCATCTAGCAAATCGAGTTGCATTAGCCTTTTCTGCTGATATTGAGTAAGAAGGAGCTCTATGAGAGAAGTGAACTTCAAAGCAGGTTTCAACACATGTAATGGTAGAACCACTTCTGTTTCATAGACTAGATCTGTTGGAGTGGCATTTGTTGGAGTTCTCATAGTGGTGCGATATGCCCATAGAGCGTTATGCATCTTTTCATGTCAATCTCTTCCAGTTTCTACTGTTCGTTCTAATATGTAGATCAGGACCTTGTTTGTAGCCTCTGCTTGTCCATTGCCTTGGGTTAATAAGGAGCTGAAAAATGGTGCGTGATGTGGTACCTACTGCACAATTGCCTCATCTTTTCATTCTTGAAATGAGTTCCGTTGTCAGATACTATATCATGAGGGACTTCAAATCTGCAAAGAAGATTTTTGTGAATGAATGACACTACATGACGTCCTTCCATTGTTCTGAGTGTGACGACTTCTACTCACTTGGTAAAATAATCCATTGCAGCAAGAAAATACTTATGGCCGTTAGAAGCTGCAGGGGATATCGGTCCGACTACGTCAAAGACCCACATTGAAAATGGCCAAGGAAATGTCACAGAATGCAAGTGAGGCTGGGGCATGTATCACTGGAGCATGCAGTTGGTATTCTTTGCATCTTTTGACAAATTGGTGACAATCTTTTTGCATGGTAGGCCAATAATACCCTGCTCGAATTATTTGTTTGGTAAGGGTTTGGTAACCAATATGGCCCCCACAATCTCTTCGATGTGATTCTTCGATTACTTCCTTTTCCTCATCTTCATCAAGGCACCGAGAGTATTTAGTGCTAAATCCACGCCTGTATAATACCCCTGCTAGGATAAAGTACCTCGCCGACATACGTTGTATTGCTTTTTGTTCATTTTTAGGCATTTCAACCGGGAATTCTCCGCTTTCAATGTACCTTTTGATGTCATGGTACCAAGGCGTATTCCCCCCTTGGATATGATGAACATGCACCATCGTTTCAAAAGCAGGGTGTTCTAATCTTCCAATCTCGAAAGAATAGATTGCTTCATTGGTTTGAAAAGTGATGGTCGATCCTAAGCTCGCGAGGCCATCCGCAATAGGGCTACCTTCTCTCTTTACGTGAGCCAATTGTACTTCTTCGAATTGACAGATTAAGGAGGTAGCAATTTCTTGATATGGCACCAACTTTTCATCTTTGACTTGCCATTCTCCATTCACTTGGTTTATAATAAGCAGAGAGTCGTCGAAGGCATGCACTCTTTTCACTTGAAAACTCAATAAAGAATGAAGTCTTTGTATGAGGGCTTCATATTCAGCCATGTTATGGGTACATGGAAAATCAAGTTTCAAAGAGTACGAGATCATTTCACTTTCTTCTGGAGTAATGAGTAAGATGCCTATGCCTGCTCCCATCACATTTCTGGACCCATCAAAGTACATCTTCTGTGTCGGAACCGTTTCCAATCTTAGTACATGTTCATCTGAAAACTCATCATTTGTTCTGATTTCTTCGTACTGAGGGAAGTCTGCTAACTGATCTGCAATTGCTTGTCTTTTGATTGACTTTTGAGACACATATTCAAGATCATATTGCATCAACAGGACTTGCCATTTGGCGATACGCCCATTAAGGAATGGTTGTTTCAAGATGTACTTGAGAGGATTTAGTTTGGAGAGTATCTTGACCTCACAAGCTAATAAATAATGTCTCAACTTCTGATACATCCAAACCAATGCCAGACAAGTTTTTTCTATTGGAGAGTACTTCTTTTCGTACTGAACAAAAGTCTTGCTAATGTAATAGATTGCATGTTTGATGCGACTTCCTTCTTCATATTGTGCCAAAAAGCCACCACATGCTGACTCATTCACTGTGATGTAAAGCAGCAATGGTCTACCCAACATTGGTGGTTTTAGAATTGGTGGATTTGGAAGGTATTTCTTGATCCTTTCGAATGACTGTTGGCATTAAAAACCCCATTCAAACTTGACACTTTTCCTCAGCAACTGGTTGAATGGCTCGCATCTCATAGCCAGATTGGAAATGAATCGTCTGATGGATTGGATTCGTCCTTGCAAGCTTCGCAACTCCTTGATATTGGTAGGTGGTGGCATATCGATTATTGCCTTAGCTTTGGTAAGATCCATTCTAATCCCCTTCTTACTGACCATGAAACCCAAGTGTTTTCCTGACTCAACCCCAACACACACTTTTGAGGATTTAGGCAAAGTTTGTACTGTAAAAACCTCTCGAATACTTGGGCAAGAGTTTTAATGTGATCTTCTCTCGTCCTGGATTTGATCAATATGTCATCGATATACGCATCCATGATTTTGTGCATTTGGTCATGAAAGATGACAGCCATGGCCCTTTGATAGGTTGCTCCAGCATTCTTCAACCCAAATGGCATTACCGTGTAACAAAAAGTGTCCAAGGGTGTAGTAAAAGCGGTCTTAGGTTGATCTTTGGCTGCTAATTTAATCTGGTTATATCCCGAATATCCATCCATGAAAGATAACATTGCATGGCCTGTAGTACTGTCTACCAACAGATCAATGTTTGGAAGAGGATAATCATCCTTCGGTGTGGCTTTGTTCAAGTCTCGAAAGTCAATGCACAACCTAACTTTGCCATTTTTCTTAGGGACCACCACGATGTTTGCCAACCATTCGAGGTAATCAATGGCACAAATGAATTTTGCCTTTAGCAAGTCTTCTAGTCCTTCTTTTACAGTGCCTTCTAGTCGAGGGTCAAGCTTGCACAATTTTTGCTTAATCGGCTTGCAGTTAGGATTTAAGGGCAAACGATGTTCGACCAACTGGGAGTCTAAGCCTGACATATCTTCATAAGTCCAAGCAAAAGCTTCTTGGTTACTTATAAGAAAGTCCACCAATCTTTTCTTCTCATCTACTGACAAACTGGTGCCAATTTGAAGAATTTTAGGATCTTTACTGGTTCCAATATTAATTTCTTCAATTGGATCATTAACAAAGGATGAAAGATAAATGCTTTCTGGGGGTACTTTCGAGGAAAAAGAATAAACTGAGACATATTGAGTTCCGACATCCTGTAAAGAGGATAAAGGAAAGAGTTAGACGAAATTAAAATCAACAATAAAAGATTACTTGCATTTGCGTATATATATATATATATATGTATAAAAAAGGTTCTTAGTTCATAGAATGGGTCCTCTCATGAGACCAAACAAAAAGATGTTTAAAATTACAAAATTCATGGGAGGATTTTGAAACAAAAGTGAACACTGTTAGCCCCCAAGATCTTCTTCAAATTCCTTTATGATATCCCAGTCCTCTCATGTTCATCTGAAAAGAGATGCTAATAGCTTGCAAGATGCCATCTTCATTTTTTCCGATGCCAGTGAATGGACGGTAGCCACCTTTTAAAAGCAACTGAAAACCCTTAGGGTTTTTCATGAAATGAACATACAATGGGTGTTCTTGGTAACTTGCACGATTGCTTAAAATAGTATAAGAATTCCTGAATGGTTCACCTATCTCCATGTTCTGCATCCATTCTTACAAAGGTCTGTCATTTGTTGTTCTTATGCTCGGTACATCTACCGGATCAATTGGCCTGGGGAGCATGGGTTGTATCAACCTCTCGACCGGATCCTCAACACTGATAGTGATGATTGATGGACCAAAATTCCATTTCAGGCATTGATGAAGAGTGGATGGGATCCCTCGTACTTGATGGATCCAAGGTCGTCCCAAAAGCAAGTTGTATGATGGTGGTACATCTACCATGTGAAATATAATGCAATGGCTAGTATTTTCAATGATCACATTCATGTCGAGGGTACCTTTGCTGTTCATGTCTCGGCCATCGTATCCATAGATCTTGGTATTATCAGAACGATATTTGTCTTCACGAAATCCCAAAGCTTTGGCCGTGAGATCGGGGCAAATATTTAAGCCACTTCCTCCGTCAATCAATACTTGTGGCACAATCATTCCATTGACTTGGACGATGATGTAAAGAGCATCTTCATGAAAATATCTCCATTTTGAGAGGTCCTTCTCTGAAAAGGTAATTGACTGGTCCTTAGAGGGTCGAATCCAATCTCCTTCAACTATACGTTCTTTCAAGGGGAGGACCTTACCCCAGTAGCATGAATCTTCATCCAGAGAATCATTTGATGATTCATCATCACCGCTTTGTAAGATAAAAGTCTTTGGGATTATTGGAAGTTTTTCGGATGAACCTTCTATTTTTCATTCATCAGAGCAATAAAATCCAAAGGTCTCCCACCTTGATCTGTCACCATGACTTTATGTGAACTACTTCCACCACAAGGTCGGATGTGTTCCTGCAGATGATATGGAAGTGGAGTGTCTGTGGTGATCATGGCCACTGCCGCCTTCCCATGGTCAGGAAATGGATTCCTCAACACCTCAAGGACGCTATCATCACCAATCTTGAGATCCTTGTTGATGAAGTCTTGAATAATATTTTTGAGGACAAAACAATCATCAGTGTCATACCAGGGGCACGATGAAACTTACACAGTTTTTCTTTATTTCTTCCCATCATTCTCGGAGGCTCAGATACTTTTGGCAAGACGATAGTCCCTTTGGCGAAAAAGTATTCGAGGATCTTCTCACGAGACTGGCTGAGAGGAGTGAATTTTCGGTCGTAGCTCCAACCTGGGTGTTTGTTTTTCCTTTCATCGTCGCCTTTGAGAAACTGCGAGTTCTTCTTGAAACTGACTTCCTTGTCATGCTTGTAGTTGTTGTCATGATCTTTCTAATGCCAACATTGGCTATGAAATGTGTGGGCAACTGTGCCCTTCCTCCTTTCTTTCCATCTTCTTTATATTTAGGAGCAATAATTCCATCAAAATCTCCTTCCTCAATTCCTTCTTCTATCGAGTTTGCTTGTTCAATCAACTCAGCAAAGGTTTTGATCGGGGTGTTGCAGATGAGACTTTTCAAGGGTTGGGCAAGATGTTTCCTGATGAGTGACAAGGCTTGTGTCTTAGAAATGGGCTCCTTCATCTTATTGCATTGAATTCTCCATTTTTGAATGAATTCTCGAGTCTTTTCTCCCTGTTTCTGATGAAGACTGCAAATGATACTGAGGGTTGGAGCCATAGGAGCATTTTGTTCAAATATTTCGACAAACATGTTAATCAATTTGTCAAATTCATTTAGCTCGATTGGATTGATATTTTGTTTGTACCATTGTGTGGCAATGCCTTCAAGACTTCTTGAAAAATATCAGAACAAAGCTCTGTTATTTGTCCGAATTTTGTAGCAATCATTGAAAAACGTTGAAAGATGAACATGCGGGCAAGTGATTCCATCATATCTGATGAATTCTCTGGGTAAGCCTTTGACGTCTTCGTCCCCTTCAATGCCAAGGTAGTAGTCCTCACATGAGTATGAACGTTTCCCCTTCCCCCTAAGCTCAAGATTGTTCATTCTTTTCTCCATTTCATAGAATCTGCGCTTAGTTAGACTTTCATCATCACTTGATTCGACCAATTCTGGCTTAGTCCTTTTCTTCTTGCCCTTGATCCCCTTCACTTTTTCTTCAGAACTCTCACTGTCTGAGCTAGTGTTAGTGATGTACTTCTTTGTCTTTTTTACTTTCTTGGTAGGCTTTCTCTTTCTTTTGGGCTTCTCTTTCGAACTTTCAATGGTGATAGGACTGGGTGAGTTGCTTTCTATCATAACATCTTTTCCCTTTTTGCTTTTCTTTGTTGTCTTTTTCTTTTTGAGAGAAAACAGTTCGGGTTTTTCTTCCTTACTAGTTGTCGAATCTGAACCCAAATAGTCTTCATCCTGATTTTCAAGAGAAGACTTATTGTTTTTCTTCTTTCTTTTCTGCTTGGCAGTTTTCATTATCCGGCTCTGGAGTAACCATCAAGGCCTTTTGCTCTTCTTACTCTTTCATGAATCGCTCCATGAACAAACGGAACATATGGTAAGCTTCTGGCTCGATTGCTGGAAGGCCAAGTGTTTCTGGACTGAGTTTAGAGGATGAAGCCTCGTTTTGAGGAGTGTGCTTAACTTGCGATCTAGTTTCAACCATCTTGTTGGCTTTCAAGTATTCACCTTATGACACAAGAAAATAGAGTTATTGGACGAAAATGATGACAAATTGAAGGTTCATATTGTATTACAAGTTTTAAAAGTTACATCCAAAAATACTAATAAAGATACAACGACAGAAGGAATACAAAGTTGACAACATAAAACTTTTAAGGATGGATGGTGGTCGGTTGGCATCCCACCACTCAGCATATTCCTTCTTCACCACGGGGCCTGTGAACCAAGTGTATGATATCTATGTCTTCCATTCTTGTTGAGCTACTACAAGCAATGCCGTCCTTTGAGGAGAACTAAGGTCGAATTCGGGAATAGCCCCAATTTATCTATGTCTTCCATTCTTGTTGAGCTACTACAAGCAATGCCGTCCTTTGAGGAGAACTAAAGTCGAATTCGGGAATAGCTCCAATTGGTGCATGCACAGAGACCATCTTCTGCCTTTGAGAGAATTGCCTCATATATCTATCAGCACAATAATCAACTATGAAGTAAGGGCCCAAGAGTGTGGTACACCCATGATGATGGTGAGTGTATCGGGGTAGGCTCTGTCGACGATCACAATAATCTCAAATGATCTCTCCTTCATTCAATTGCTCGATCAAACAACGATATTGCTCCAAGGTTGTCAATGATCCATCAGTGTTTCTGAATAGACTGGCTTGGGGTCCCGCATGCTTGAGGAACCACAATTGTAAAGCATATGTGCATCCTTCTATGAAGTCGATATCTCCAATGGTAAAGCAGGTGAGTCTTCGGTAAAGGAAGGCTAAGGCTGTCATTGTTACTGACAAGTGTCAGGTCCCTCTATGCCCCCATATCCGGAAAAGTTGGGCAATACAGACATCTAAAAGGTCACTTCCATCGGTAAAAAGGGTCACTCCTACTGTGCAGAGCATCATACATGTTTAATTCTCCTTATGGCTTTTCGAGGTAGGGTAGAAGGTTCAACATAGGTTTCAAATTCTTCATACAAAATTTTCATGTTGATGCTTTGATTTTCATGGTTTTCTACTAAAGGCCAAGTTTTTCGTCTAGTAAAGTGAGCAATGAGGTCATTTGCATTGACTTTGGTTGGGTTCATAATGAATTGTTTTTCCAATAGATCATTTGGGTCGCAAGTTGGGGTAGGGAGGTCTAGTATTTCGGTAAATTTATCTAGTAATATTGTCATTTCTCCTCATGGAAACTAAAAAGAGGAGGTCCTTGGGTTTCAACGCTCGACGATTGCATGTACCAAATTTCCATCAACTGACTGCATTCCTACAGCTGCCACTGTCTCTAGCCCACATTCTTCAAAGTAAGAAGGAAACATCCGAGAGAAGGTGGGATGCCAAGTCCGATATCATTCGGGAGCCAAAGGTTTAGACTCAAGAGAAAAGTAGGTGGATCATTCGGGACCTTCTCCAAAGAGGATGTGATCATAAGAGAATGTGACACCACATTGGAAAAAATACATCTTGAATGATGACTCTAAAAGATAAAGATTGAATTAGTAGAAAACATTGACTAGGTTGACAAAGACAATATGAAGTAGATGTGTGGAATGAGGTTGTAAATCATCACATAAGGTTTCACGCACATCAACATCTATCATGAAATAATTTTTTTTTTTAGAAAATTGGGTATAGGAACCTAATTGAGATAATTTTGTGTCACGATAATCTGATGTCAAGTTATGCTTATATACCTTAGCCAAATGGCTTAGTACGATCATAGATTCTTCCTTAGGCAACTAAGTGTAGGGTTCATCAACTTCTTCTTGATCACTCGTCGATATACCATAAATTACCACTCATGGTACTAACGAGGGGGCTTTCCCGCCCAAGGTGTGGTCTAGTTGTAAGGCTTAGTCTTGTGCTACCGCCAAAGACCAAGCCCAACAACATAATGACCAGGACAAATAGGTATGAGGAATTTTGAAATATGAGAAATCATAAAAAATAAGTTGTCTCTAATGCAATGTTGCCTAAGTTTGATGATTAAAATAGAAGAGCAAACATGGTTTTCAAACAACTCTTAAATTGAGAAGGGTGGTATGTGATCATAGATATATGTGAACATGATTGATCCTGCTCAATTTGTCCTATGTGCAAGAAAACAATCACAATCACAATCACCAAACAATGCAATGAAATGCCAATGGGGTCGAGGCCAAAATAGGGGACATGCTTTATCATTGGCAATATATGAGATGTTCAAATTTGTAGAAATGCATCAATTATAATCATAGCCAAACGATGACGGGTCCCATCACGGTCGCCATCTGTTTGCATCCCAAAATTTTATTGGTTTTGGAGTGTTTCAAAAAAATTGAATTTTGGTTTGAAATAAAAAAGAAAACGGACTCGCCCGTCGGTACAAGAATTGACCGTTCCCGGTGCCTTTACCAGGGGTAATCGATCCAAGGGCTATGTTCATCATTGATGCATTTCATTTTAACTTAAACATCCTTTTGATTCTATATGAAGTGTAGAAAATATTGAAAGTTTGATGTTCAAATTTTTGAAAAGACTCTTGAAGGGTTGCTTGAAAATGTGAAATGTTTTGAGGAAAAAGTGGAATTAATAAGTACCATTTGAAAAGCTTGTGAAATCATCTTGAAATCACTTTAGTGTTCTCTTAAAACTTTAAGTAGGTTTGAGATTTTGCTCTAATTCGATTACCACCTAGTTAGAGCTCCATCCCATCTTGCTTAAGTTCTTTTGGAGAGATGTTTGTGATCATAAGTGAAATAAAGAGGGTGAGAATGCATGAATGTATTTATCCTATATGAATGTAAAACATTCCTACCACAACATTCATCTAAAGTCATTCCTACCACAACAAACATCTAAGGTTTTTCTTGTTGTATATAAGAAGAGAAAATTTTTGAAAGGGGATTGAGATTGTAGACCATCAAGCATGACTCCAATGTTGAGACATTACTTGGTTTGTGGTCTTAATGAAGTTGGTAGATAAAAATATCATGAGAGGAAAATGTTAAAAAGAATACAAGAGATAAAATACTCTTATGAAAAGAAAGAGAAAGAGATAGAGAAAGACATGCGTACATTTGTACATACCATCACATATACACATATATGAAAGCTTACGATAGAAAGATGTATTGATTTGAAGAGAAAGAGAAATTTTAGAGGAAAAGAAAAATATCATACGTATATATGGGTTTGATAAATTTTATAAGAGAATATATTTGTTTTGAAAAGAGAAATAAATATTTGAAAGAGAGGAAATGGAGCACATGTACATACGTATTCATGCACATATAAAAATTTATAAAATAGAAAGTGAAAGCATAGAGAGAGAAAGATGCGGGGTCATCATGTTGGCATAAATGTATATAACATGTGTATACATCCATACCTTCACAATATTAGAAATCAAGGAATAACTTAAAATTACCAACTTCAAGTTTAATGTGGGCCGGATGTTAGCTTGGACTCATACAAGAGTCTAAGCTAAGTCCCTAGGGCAATGTTAGAAGGTTCCTTTTGAAAATGTTTTGGAATATAAGCATAGAATGATATTATTTAGTTTGTTGTAAGGGATATATTTCTTTCACTGTTGGGTATGGAAGAAAACAAGCAACATAACGAGACACTCGTTACGGTTTTTAATGAGATGATTAAGAAGGAAACTAGCACAAAATGGTATGCAAATGCATATTAACATGTACATTTTCGTGAGGGTTTATCCTGGGCTGGACAAGTCCCAATCTCAAAAATTAATATGAAAATAAAGAGTCCCCAAACCACACTCTCATTCCCACCATACATTCACATATAAGTAGAAAACCAAGCAACTATGCGTGGAAAATATATAGACAACATTCAAAGAGGGAAAAAGAAAAAGAGGATGACGGAAAGTGCAAGGTTCAATTAAGAGGGAGGACATGATGTAACTATGAAATGATATGTCTCCTCATCTTCTCATGTTCCCGGTGCACTTGAGTATAGCCTCTTGACTCTAAAATAGAGATTGAGAGCCATCTCGGCCATGGGAAAATAAGGAATAGAGGAAAATAAGAGGAAGCAAAAGAACAATAAGAATGTAGTAATGAAAAGAAAGAACATGATTAAAATGAAAGATCATCTCATCTTTCCATGCTCCCGGTACACTTGAGCATAGCCTCTTGTCTATAAAAAGAGATTGAGTGCTACCTCCTTTAGCCATAGGTAGATAAAGATGAGGAGAAAATATAGAAAGAAAAACAATGCCATATTTAATAAAAGAGAAAACATGATTCAATCACGAAATGAAAGAGCATCTCATCTTTCCATGCTCCCAATGCACTTGAGCATAGCCTCTTGTCTCTAAAAAGAGATTGAGTGCTATCTCTTTTGGCCATGGGGAGATGAGAAAGAGAGAAAAGAAAATAACAAGAATAATGCTATATTGAAGAAAGGAAATAACAATAACAACAAAGATATATTCATGAAGGGAAAGAACAACAACAACAACAACAAAAATACTTGAAAGAGCATGATTTAATCATAAAATAAAATATCATCTTATCTTCTCATGCTCTCGGTGCACTTGAGCGTAGCCTCTTGTCTCTAAAAAGTGGTTGAGTGCTATCTCCTTTGGTCATGTGGAGATGAAGATGAAAAGAAAAAATGAAAACAATCAACAAAT
Organism: Nymphaea colorata; assembly: GCF_008831285.2. Lineage (NCBI taxonomy): Eukaryota > Viridiplantae > Streptophyta > Magnoliopsida > Nymphaeales > Nymphaeaceae > Nymphaea > Nymphaea colorata. Next base: position 12,615,864 of record NC_045149.1, on the reverse strand, counting down.
CTATATTCAAGAAAAAGGAATAGCATAATAATAAGAACATATTAATGAAAAATAACAACAACAAGAATACTTAAAAGAACATGATTTAATCATGAAATAAAATATCATTTCATCTTCTCATGCTTCCGGTGCACTTGAACATAGCCTCTTGTCTCTAAAAAGAGGTTGAGTGCTATCTCCTTTGGCCATGGGGAGATGAAGATGAGAAAAAAAAAAAATGAAAGGGATGATGATTACATACCTCTAATGAGAAATGACCTAAGGAAGATAAACACCTTCACTTGAAATCCCCTTTGAGTGAAGCTCCAAGATGATGCCTCTAAGAGGGTTGTAGCTTGCTCCAAGTTGGAGAGGAAAATGAAGAGAGGAAGAGGGAGAGAGAGAGAGAGCTCAAGAGAAACTCTAAGTCTTCAAGTGAGAGTACATTAGAGTTTCTCCCAAGGGCCAATCTTACCCAAGAGAAGGGAAAATGAGGGGTATTTATAGAAGATTTTGGAGCCAAAACCCTAAATTTGAATTTTTTGACATAAAAAGACTAAAATCACCCTCTAAAAAGAGATTTTTTGGTCAAAAGAAGGGCAAATGGGTATTGTCCACCCAAAAAGACTAAAATTTCCCTCTAAAAGGAGGTTTTTTTGTCAAAAGGAAGGGCAAATGAGTCTTGTCCACTCAAAAAAACTAAAATTACCCTCTAAAGGAAGGTTTTTTGGTCAAAAGGAAAGGCAAATGGGTCTTGTCCACCCAAAAAGACTAAAATCACCCTCTAAAAGTAGTTTTTTTGTCAAAAAAAGGGCAAATTGGTCTTGTCCACTCAAAACGACTAAAATCACCCTCTAAAAAGAGATTTTTTGGTAAAAAGGAAGGGTAAATGGGTCTTGTCCACCCAAAAAGACTAAAATCACCCTCTAAATGGAAATTTTTTTGTCAAAACGAAGGACAAATTGGTCTTGTCCACCCAAAAAGACTAAAATCACCCTCTGAAAGGAGATTTTTTGGTTAAAAGGAGGGGCAAGTGGGTCTTAAATGATCGATTTGGATATGAACTTGGGTTTTGGATCTAATTTGGATATGGAAGTTGTATTTTAGATTTAATTTGGATCTAAATTTGAGTTTCGTGCTTGGATAAAACATCATAATCTTTTAGAAAAAATTTTGGGGTGATTACACCACCGCATCCTCTGCTCTCGTTATTCCAGCGTAGCCAACGTGAGGAAGACGACCTCCCAAACCAGGTGCGTCTCTCTCGACTGCCACTTTCTTTGCAGCGAGAATGAACTAGCAGCAAGGAGGAGCTACAAGAGGAAGCCTGCGTCTTCAATATCGTGTTATTCATTTTCCCCCAAATCGCCTCTACTGCAACTCTCACGGTATTCCCTTCTCCTGGAGCTCTCTAGCAATAGGAAGATTGAAGAAAATGTCCCTGCTGTCCGTGTCCGTGGCAAAAGAAGAGGAAATCGAGGGTTTGGTTCTCCGTGGAAGGGAATGACTAAATGGGGGTTTCAGTCTAGCTTTGGAGATTCGGGGACACGACCGAATCTCACGGGTATAAATCAGACCCCTTAATTTTTGTTTTCGCAACTATGTTATTATGTTCTATCAAAACTATGATTTACATGCATTGCACTTCATATTTGTATCTAGCATGCATTGTTTCTAAGAACTCAGAGATAACTAGATCTAAAAACACCACATATCATTCCCATCATACGACACATAATTCATGGATTCGTCTCTAGATGTATAAATACATAGATTCTCATGTATATGTATCTCTATAAGAAATAAAAAATACATAGGCTTCATGATACATTCATAACTAAAAATCCCCATACCTGTAAGAATAAGAATCCGTCAACAACCGTCTTCTTGTTTCTCTTCCGCAGCCTCTTTCCTTGATCTTCTCCAAGAAGAGAGCAGAATTGAAAACCCTTCTCCCTCTTACTCTCTTTCTCTCTCAATTTCTCTATTGCTGGACGTGTTCCTCTATTGCTGCAATAAAAGAATGGTTCCTCTGTAAAATGTGGTTAAATATGCCCTTTTCAAGCCTCCCCAAAATTGCCATACGAGTTTTGAAATCTCCCTCTCAAGGAACGGAATGATCTTTAGTTTTCCATCTTGCCATTTAATCATTTCAGTTACTTACTATCAATCAGGTTTATTCTAGGCAACATATTCGTTTCTTTCCAACACTTTCCCCTTGACAGTTTTAATCATTTAATCTACCATTTTTTACCAAATAAATAAGGAAAGAGAAATTGTGGGTCTTACATCCTTCCCCCCTAGAAAGAAATTTCATCCTCGAAATTTAAGCGTACCTTATTGAAACAGTTGAGGATAACTCTTTCTCATGTCCTCTTCTGGCTCCCACGTACATTCTTTGATGCCATGATGCTATCATTCTACTTGAATTAGTGGGATGGTCTTCTTTCGCAACACATGCTCCTTCCGGTTTACGATCCGAAGCGGCTTTTTTTCTGTTGTCATGTCATCTTGCAAATCTTCTTCGTAGTCTATCACATGCGAGGGATCATGTATATACTTCCTTAGCATCGACATGTGAAATACTGGATGAACATGACTATATTGCGGTGGAAGTGTAATTCGATATGCAACCTCTCCAACTTTTTCTAGAATCTTGAATGGACCAATGTATCTTGAGCTCAATTTTCCTTTCTTTCCGAATCGAAAAACACTTTTGGTGGGTGATATCTTGACAAATACATGATCTCCTACTTCAAAAGCCAGCTCTCTTCGTCGTTGATCTGCATAACTCTTTTGTCGACTCTGAGCAGCAAAAAGTTTCTTTCTAATCATGCTGACTTGATCAGTGTAGTGTTGGATTACCAAGGGGTCCTCAATCTTGTTGTCTCCTATCTCAGTCCAATATGATGATGATCTACAAGGTCGGCCATAGAGAGCTTCAAACGGAGTCATTCCAATGCTAGAATGATAACTGTTGTTGTAGGCAAATTCAACCAACTTTACATGTTTATCTCTTTCATCCTTCCATTGCAAAACACAAGCTCTTAACATATCCTCAAGAGTCTGAATGGTTCGCTCAAATTGCCCATCTGTTTGCGGATGAAATGCTATACTGATTTTCAATTTTGTTCTCAATGCTTCCTGTAACCTTCCCTAGAACTTGGATGTAAATCTTGGATCTCTGTCGGAGATGAGTGATTTAAGAATTCAATGAAGTCTCATAATTTCATCAACATACAAATCAGCCAGACTTTCAAGTGATTGTGAAATCTTGATAGGAAAGAAATGTGTAGATTTAGTTAGGCGGTCTATCACTACCCAATTAGTATCGTGTTGTCGTCGAGTACGTGGTAACCCCACTATGAAATCCATGGTGATGTCTTCCCATTTTCATTTAGGGATCTCTATTTGTTGCATCAAACCACCCAGTTTCTGATGTTCCATTTTAACCTGTTGACACACCAAACATTGTGAGACAAACTCAACAATCTTTTTCTTCATTCCTGGCCACCAAAAGTTTATTGTTAAATTTTGATACATCTTCGTGTTTCCCGGATGTATGGTGTATCTTGTTTTGTGTGCCTCTTCTAGCAACTTGTCTTTCACCTATGGATCATTCGGAACCCACAATCTACCGTTGAACCATACAAATTCATCATCATCTTCAGAATAAGGAGTTTCTTCCTTCTTGACACTCAGGTATTAACTTTGCATATTGAGGGCTCTATTTTTTTTTCTCAATAATTTCCTCAAGGAATCTATCCCTAATTATTCCAACACACTTCACTTTTCCATTGTCATCTCGCAATGCATACTATTGTTTAAAGTCTTCCACCAAATTCCATGTCTGCATTAACAATCCACCAGCTTTAGCAGACGCCTTTCTGCTGAGTGCATCAGCTACCACATTAGCATTTCCTGGATGATACATTATTTCAAAGTCGTAATATTTGAGATATTCCAGCCATCTCCTCTGTCTTAGATTCAATTCCTTCTGTGAGAACAAATATTTGGGAGATTTGTGGTCAGAAAATACTTCAAATTCCACACCATAGAGATAATGTCTTCATATTTTTAGTGCAAATACCACAACTCCTAATTTCAGATCATGCGTTGGATAGTTTTTCTCATGTGGTTTCAGTTGCCTAGAGGCATATGCTATGACGTTGTCTCTTTGCATAGGCACTGCTCCATAACATGTTCCTGACGCATCAGTATATACCACAAATCCTTGCCTCCCCTTTGGCAGTGCTAGAATTGGGGTGTTTGTCAAATTGCCCTTCAACGTTTGGAAACTCTTCTGAAAGTCTTCCGTCCACGTAAATTTGACACCCTTTAGTAACAATTTAGTTATTGGGATTGCAATTTTTGAGAAATCCTTAATGAACTTCCTGTAGTAACCTGCCAAACCAAGAAAACTTCTTATTTCTGTTACATTAGTTGGCGCATTCCATTGTTGTACAACTTCTACTTTGGCCGGATCAACTGCCACTCCCTCCTTAGAGATTATGTGTCCCAAGAAGTTTACTTTATCTAGCCAAAACTCGCACTTGGAATACTTGACATACAGTTGATTTTGTCTCAATATTTTCATCACCAGCTCGAGATGTACTGCATGTGATGCTTCACACTCTGAGTATACTAACACATCGTTAATGAACACTATAACGAATCGGTCTAAGTACTCATGGAATATACGATTCATGAGATCCATAAAAGTTGTTGGTGCATTTGTGAATTTAAAAGGCATCACTCGAAACTCATAATGCTCATAACATGTGCAAAATGTTGTTTTGGGAATATCTTTTTCCTTAATTCGTAATTGATGGTATCCCGACCTCAAGTCTATCTTAGAAAACACTTTTGTTTTCTTTAATTGATCGAATAAATCTTCAATTCTAGGCAATAGAGCTGAACACGAGCCGAGTCGAACTCGAGCTCAGCCAGCTCGAACTCAACTCGACTCTTGTTTTGGTCAGCTCGAGCTCGAGTTGAGCTTTACAATGGCAGCTCGAACTTGACTCGATCAATTGTGTTTGAGCTCGAGATTGACTCGACCGACTCGTTTAACTCGATTACATGCCTGTTCTAGATGCTTTTGCCGTGGAAGGGGGAAGAAGATGGCAGTAGCAGATTCTCTGTGGAAAGGGGAAGAAGGCCCTCTCTCGCTTGAGTAGAGTTTGTTGGGTTTTTGATACCCTCTCTCGCTTGAGGGAGAAAGGGTTTCAGAAACCTTGTTTTCTTTGATTTAGAAAGGGAGATAGAGAGAGAGAGAGAAGAGTACCATTGTTGGTTGCCATCAACTGGATGTCGGTGCTAACTGAAGGAGGACGGGACCGAGGTCAGCAACGGTGGCCGGAGCGAAGGAGTAAGGTTAGGGTTTGGGATGGAAAGGAGATGTCTGACTCAAGCGACCATCTTTGGGTGGGAGAAGAGGAGGAGAAAGAAGAAGTAGCGACATCTCTGGGTGGGAAAAGAGGAGGAAGAAGAAGTAGAAGAACCCAGTAGATAGAGAGAGGGTGTGCCAAGGGCAGCGGCAGAGGCTGGAGGTCGAGGATGAAGAGAAAGAAAGTGAAGAGAGAGAAAAAAAAATGAAAAATGAAGATGAATCAAGATGAAAACAATAAATATCCGATCTATCAAGCCAAGTTGGGTTAAACGAGCTTCGTTAAACAAACTTGAGCTCGACTTGATAAAATGAACGAGCCGAACAATAAACTCGAACTTGGCTCGTTAACTTGAGTTCGAGCCGAGCTTTAACGAGCCGAGTTCGAGTTACTCGGCTCGTTGTTCACCCCTACTAGGCAATGGATATCTGTTCTTAATTGTAACCTGATTCAACATTCGGTAATCAATACATAACCGCATTGACACATCATTCTTCTTCACAAACAGGACCGGTGCTCCCCAAGGTGACACACTTGGACGGATGAATCCCTTGCCGGCTAAATCTTGAATCTGTTTCTTTAATTCTTCCAGTTCTACTGGTGCCATCCTATATAGAGCTTTATAAATAGGGGCAGTTCCTAGTATCAACTCGATGTCAAACTCCACCTCTCGTACAGGAGGTAATCCAGGTAAATCTTCAGGGAATGCGTCTGCAAAATCCTTCACCGTACACATCTCACTGATGGGTTTCAATTGCTGGTTGATTGCATCCATGCTAACCAAATAGGCAGTGCACCCATTTTCCATGTATTTCCTTGCCTTAACTACTGAGACAACCAACTTTCTTTGATATTGGAGCATTTTTACCTCAAATTCAATCTTTTGAGCATTCTCCAACTGAATCTTCAACTTTTTCCTTCTGCAATCTATCATCGCATAGTGATGGTATAACCAATCCATTCCTAAGATTACATCATACCCCATCATATTTATTACCACAAGTTGTGCTGGTAATAAATGTCCATGTATTTTTATTTTCACAATTTCTAAATACGTTTTGCATTTGTCTTTGTTTCCCATGGCTGTAGCAACTAATAATTCATAAGATATATTCTTTCCTTCTAACTTTAAAAGTTCAGCAAATCTCTTAGAAACAAAGGAATGTAATGCACCAGAGTCAAACAAAATATGAGCCCAATAAGAATGTACAAGAAGAGTACCTTCAATCAGGTCGGTGGATCTCGAATTTTCAACAGTGGTCGCATAGACTCTCCCAAGCACTTTCTTTTCTGCTGGCTGGTTTGCTGTCCCATGCCTCTGTTCAGCCTATTTCTTCTTTAGACACTCACGAATAAAATGACCTTTCGTTCCGCAGTAAAGACATACCCCGATATCCCAGTAACATGGTTTGCCGGGGTGTTGGCGATGACATTTGAGGCATTCCTCATCTCGCCTGGATGCTGATGGCCTCTGTCTCTTGAACTTGTCCTCTTGGTTTATCCTGTCACTGCGCCTCCTCTTGAATATGTTTGGCCTCGACTTAGGCCGCAGAAATTCACTCCTCCAATCTGTCCCATGTGTCTTGTCTGAGTCTTCTTCGAAACGTGTAGGCATGTCGATTGCGTCATCTAGATCTTTTGGACGACTACCCATTACTTTGCTCCGCAACCCGTCTTTAAGTCATCTAATGAACTTATTTGCTCTATCCGCGTCAGCAGTATACACATGGGGGCAGTACCTTTCCAAGTGTCTAAATTTGACGACATATTCGTGTAGGCTCATACTCCTCTGTTGAAGCTCCAAGAATTCTTACATGCGTTTTTCTCGTATGAAGGATGAGATGTAAGCATGTGTGAAGGCTTCCTTGAATTTTTCCCAAGTCGCTTCGTGATTTGTGAACTTCACTTCACGTTGTGTCTGCTACCATTCCTCAACATCTCCTTTGAGCATAAATGTGTCATACCGAACATTCTTGTTGTCAAGCACATCCAGGGTGGTAAAGATCTTCTCGGTTTCTTTTATTCACTCTTCTGCATCGTCAGTAGTGCCTTTCCCAAAAAGCTTTGGAAGATGCAAGCTCATAAATTGTTGGTGAGTTACGCCCCTTGCCTCACCATTCGTTGTCCCGATCGTATCTGTACTAGTTCCTCTTGAAGGAACAGTCTGCGTCAGGCCATGCATCAACCCCGTAATCATATGCAAGGTGTTCATAATGAACACTTGCTGTTGTTGGATGTTTTTAATAGGCATCCTAGGACAAGTAGGATGAGTTTCGACGTTTCGGCTCCTGGTGTTGCGAGAAGTTCTCCCTCTTCCACTAACACTCCCTCCTCTAGTGTGTGCCATTGAACTACACTGCATAGAGGAAAACAAAAAAAATAACAGTTGTATTCTAAAGCAATCCGTTAGGACTACTATAAAACTTTAAAACTCAATATTCACAAAAAATCAAAAACACCCTTCTTTAACTTGCTCGGATGACCTTTGCTCTACTTGTGATCGACATTGGCATTGGACATGGACTCTGGACACTGTGCTCTGATACTAAAGTTGTCACGACCCAAGTTTTTGACACCAATTTTTTTTTGTATAATAGCAGAAGTGACATCGAGTCATGACTAAAACTAAATCAAATACATTGTATTAAAAGGCATTCTGATTTATGTCAACCATAAAACACTTAGACCAAAACAACTAAAATAACCACAATGCCCAAAACCGATGCAGTGTCCAGATTGCCAATACCCGTCCATCACAAGCTTGAGGATGTCACTTCATGAGTCAAAATCTCTCAATAACTACCTGTAGAGATAGAAAGAAGGGTCAGAACTCCTCTGAGTATGGAAAAAAATCCAATCATGAATGAACATCACCCAACAAAGTACTAATTCGCCCGACGGTGGAGCTTCCATCGTCTTCAACAACCCAAAACCAAAGAAAACGGGACCAGAGGGAGAGATCGTCTTCCTCTCGCAACCTCTGACGCTCGGTTTCCACGTCGCCGCCCACTGTCCGACGCTTTCAGTTGCCGCCACCTCCTCTGCTCTCGTTCTTCCAGCGTAGCCAACGTGAGGAAGACGACCTCCCAAACCAGGTGTGTCTCTCTCGGCTGCCACTTTCTTTGTGGCGAGAATGAACTGGCAGCAAGGAGGAGCGACAGGAGGAAGCCTGCGTCTTCAATATCGTGTTATTCATTCATCCCCAAATCGCCTCTACTGCAACTCTCACGGTATTCCCTTCTCTTGGAGCTCTCCAGCAACAGGAAGATTGAAGAAAATGTCCCTGTTGTCGGCGTCTATGGCAAAAGTAGAGGAAATCGAGGGTTTGGTTCTCCGTGGAAGGGATGACTAAACGGGGATTTCAGTCTAGCTTTGGAGATTCGGGGACACGACCGAATCTCACGGGTATAAATCAGACCCCTTAATTTTTGTTTTCGCAACTATGTTATTACGTTCTATCAAAACTATGATTTACATGCCTTACACTTCATATTTGTATCTAACATGCATTGTTTCTAAGAACTCAGATATAACTAGATCTAAAAACACCACATATCATTCCCATCATACGGCACATCATTCATGGATTCATCCATAGATGTATAAATACGTAGATTCTCATGTATATGTATCTATAAGAAATAAAAAATACAGTCTTCATCATACATTCATAACTAAAAATCTCCATACCTGTAAAAATCAAAATCTGTCAACCAGCCCATTTCCTTGATCTTCTCCAATAAGAGAGCAGAATTGAAAACCCTTCTCCCTCTTACTCTCTTTCTCTCTCAATCTCTCTAGTGCTGGACTTGTTCCTCTATTGCTGCAATAAAAAATGGTTTCCTTGCTCTTAAATGTGGTTAAATATGCCCTTTTCAAGCCTCCCCAAAATTGCCATACTAGTTTTGAAATCTTCCTGTCATGTAAAGGAATGATCTTTCAGTTTTCCCTCTTGCCATTTAATCTTTTGAATTAAATCTCAGTCAGGTTTATTCTAACACATTTGTTTCTTTCCAACACTTTCCCTTGACAGCTTCAATAATTTAATCTACCATTTTTCATGGTTTCCAAATAAATAAGAAAAGAGAAATCGTGAATGTTAACATGGAAGGGGAGGCTTGATTACTCCTACATCTTCCTAGAGGTCAAAGGTTTCTGGAACGGAATCCCTCAAGTCAGGTTTACGTCGGTTGGCAAGGGTTTCTTCTTCCTCATAAGAGCAACCAGCGAGGAAGATATCACATTGATCACCTTCCCTGGAGGTTGGTATGTTGGGGGTCGTTTTCTTATTGCAAATAGGTAGGGGCCCGGTATGCGGCATGTCCATGAAAGTCGAAAGCTCCAACAAAGTTTGCATATGGATCAGGCTTTTCCAGACTTGCTTGCAGAACTATGGATTCCCCATGTCTTCCAGCACATTGCTGACACCATTGGTGCTTCCTTTGTGGAAGCGGATGAATACACCAACGGTTTCGCGCGGTATGGATTTTCACGCATCCGTGTTTCCTCTTGGCTTTCAACCCATCCCAGACGTTGAACTAGAAGTTGAGGAGGGACGGATCATAGAGCAAGTTATTGAGTATGAAACTAAGGTCTAGGTTTGCAGAAAAGGCAGATCCACAAGCCATTTGGCAATTCCTGTGAAGGCCAGAAAGCAAGGCCGTGGATCTCTAGAGGCGACTCCCAATGCTTGGCAAGTGGTCAAGACCTCCAAAAGGAAGCATAAACCAGCGAACTTTCCTCACAGCACCGATGTAAACGCGAGCAGATTCGACGTGCTTCAGGAAAAAGACAGTTCAGGCAAGGTCGCGCCTGAAAAAAGTGGTCCCCTCAGGGTCTCTAGCCAAAGAGGGCCTTCCTTCCAGCGAGAATTCCATAAGTCAAGGGGAGCGAAAGACTCCCCAGGAATTGCGCCCTCGATCTTTCAACGTCTCGGAAGAGGCGGACAAAACCGGCTCAGAAAAGAAGCAGTAGAGTTTTGCAAAGAGACACACAGTCTTCCTGTGTCTCTAGAAAAATCCAACCCGGAAGTTGAGCACGGAGTCCCAGCGGAGAGTGAAGGGCTACAACACAACAGCTTCACAAGGGAATCCCTCTATGATGCGATGAAGATTTATGTCAAGAGGTGTTCACTCGAGTGCAAAGAAATAAATGCAGTCCCCCCAAAAATCCGTTCGGCCCCTGTTGCCACGATTGAACAGATGGGAATATCAAGAAAGGGAGGTCAGTCATTCCTTTGCAACAGTCCTTGGAATCCAATGTGATCCTAGAGGATGCGGAAATGGATGAGAAAGATTTGGAGTGTATGGTTTATCCTGACGGCGGGAGATCTGAATTAGACATCGTTTGTGTCATGAGCTTTGCAGCATGCTCGCGTAGATTGAAATCCCTTATGTCTATTTAGGCGATTTTAATTATGTTCAAGAGGAGGAAGAGAAATCAGGCAGGGCTCCAGCACTAGCTGCTTGCCTTGCTTTCTTTCAGTTCATTACCAGTTTGACTTTGAAAGAAATGTGCTGCGCAGACTGGTGGACAAACAACAGACGGCCGCATAATGTCACGAGCAGACCAGACCGATGCTTCGTTTCAAACTTTTGGCGGATGATCATTCTTTTAGCTTCGGTTTGGAAATGTTGGGTAGATCTATCTCTAACCATAACGCATTGATTTTCCAAGCAGTTAAGCGACAGTATGCAATCTGGGGGAAAGTTCCGTTTTGTCATTTCCAATAATGGGAAGAAGTTGCTGGTTATGAAAACCAAATCAAATAGGGATTTCAACGCAGATTTCCCAGGTTGCACGATGATCCAGTTGCTTAACAAATTAGAAGCGTCGATGGACAATCTTAGAAACTGGTTTAAGCCAGGGCCGAGTAGCCTGTCTGCTTGGATTGACTCCCTTAAGAAGCAGATTAGAGATGCCCAGAGACTTGCAGAGGCCGAGAATGATGACGCTGCTTCCCACGAACTGTGACTAAAGAGTGATTTAACTAGCTGCTTTTGTTGGAAGAAAAGTTATGGAGACAGAAATCTAGGATCAGTTGAATTCAAGAGAGAGACCTGAACACCAAGTTACTTTCAAGGGATGGCCAAAAGAAGGCGGAGAAACAAAATAGTAGCAGTCATGCAAGGCGACTCCTTGCTATATGAGATGCTTGAAAATTTTCAAGCGTGCACTAAATACTTTATTGATCTCCTAGGCTCCAGCCAGGGGACTGGCCGTCTCCCTTGTCTTCCGGCAGACAGCCCAAGGTGTCTAACAGTGAGAATGTTTCTCTCTCTACAGGGAATTGAATGGGCAGTCCTTAAAGGCAACGAAGGACTCGATTCGGTAGGCGGATGGCTTTGGTAATGGGTTCTTCCAAAAGAACTGGCATGTGAAACATGATATCTGCAGAACAATCACTGATTTTTTTTTTCCTTGGGAAGAATTGTTAAGAAAATTAACAAAATTCACATGGTGCTTACCCCCAAGGAGCAAGGGGCTAACCAGATGGAAGAATTCATGCCTCTCTCTCCATGTAATTGTTTCCTAAATTCATTACTAGAATCATGGTGAAAAGAATGCAACTGATTTTCTCAGTCACATCATCTCAAAAAACTAGAATGCCTTTTTGCAGGGTCGGTGTATCCAAGATAGCTTTCTTCTCAGCTAGAAAGTAATTCACATTCTCAGCCAAAGCGTATGACCGTGTTAATTGGAAGTTCCTGAAGAACGCGATGAGGCAATGAAGACTGGATTTCGTGAGTGATGACCATCACTTGCACAGTTAAGTCTTCGCTTCTCTTAAATGGCAGAGAAGGTGACTGGTTTGCAATTAATCGGGGGCTCAGGCAAGGGGATCCCCTCTCCTCTTACCTATAATAGTTATGAAAATGTTGTCCTGTTGTGTGAAGGAGAAGGTAAGATTAAAAAAATCCTTGTTCCAGCTCTGGGAACGAAAACAAGGCCTCCGTTCTCCACATTCTACGCAGATGGCGCTATGTTTTTTGTCGAAGTTTAAAGAGCATGCGAACGCCTAATGCTTGTTTGAATGAGCTTGAGGAGGGGTCGAGGCTCAGAGTTAACACTGATAAAAGCTCAATTTTTTGCTTTAATATGGATGAATAGCAAATGGTCCAGATTGAGCACGAGCTAGGCTGGAAGTGAGAGTGTCTTCCTACTAAATATTTGGGGATTCCCCTTTAGGTGAAGCCCTCACCGAGAAGCAATGTCGTAACCTCATACTGAAAGCTGACTTGAAACTGGCTAAATTGAAGAAGCTAGTCCTCTCCTTCTAGAGAAGACTCTACCTAATTAAGCATAGCATTGCAGCACTTGTAGGGTACTGGAGTTTGGTTGTTAAAATCCCTTTCAGCACTTGTTAAAAATTTGAGAGGCTCTGCCCTACCTTTCTTTGGCAGGATTCTGAAGACACTAAGGGGTGTCATAGGATCAGTTGGTCAGACCTGTGTCTCCCCAAGGATCAGGGGTGTAGGTCTGCGATCCATTAGGGAGGTGAACTCTGCTAATTTGGCACTCCTTGACTGCAGAGGACACACCTTGGTCCATTCTAGTGTGAGAAAGGTATTGATCCAGATGAAGTCTATATGCGACGAAAGCCAACATGGAGTTAGGACTTCAAATTCCTAGGGGAAAACTGTCCAGGCTTGGAAAAGCATCAAAGACATGACCATCTGCAGAATCGGCAATGGTGAGATCGTCAAATTTTGGAAAGATTGCTGGCATGACGCTCCTATTGTAGACATGATTCGTAGTCAGCTCTTCTATCTTGTGGAGCCCGTTATCAATCTTTGTTTCAAAGAGGTCTGCGAGGAACCTCTCACCTTTGTTTGTAATTTTCTTAACCTCGTTGTCATTTAGACTTCTATCCCCAATCTTGCCCCTTTTGATCGTGACAGATTAGTGTGGAAAGGCTGCAGTCATCAGGAGATTTCTCGGAAGCCTTTATGGTTAAACACGAGCAGGAGAGGGCAAACAGTTAGATGGGGCGACCTGGTTTGAAAAGGCAGAAGGGAGCTTGCTGGACACTATATGTGGGCGTTAAAGGGCATCTCCCCCTGGACAAGTATGTTCAGAAACAAAGCATGCAACTAGCCTCCAAATGCTACGTGTCAAGCAGGTATAGAAGATGAAAGCCATGCATTCTTCCATTATCCGGCTGCCAATTAAGTATGGCGGACAGTGCTCGAGCATTTTGCAGACAGAGACTCCCTCCCCCCCCCGGCTAATCTCATCCAAGGCGTAGAATGGTGACATATAAATGAAATTCAAAGATAAGGCCTTGGACAAGTGTTGGAAACTGGTTTCTTTGGAGACTCAGAAGCAACAGCAAACACAAAGAACTTGAAACCTTAACATTAAAAGTTAGCTTTTAGAATTTTGTAAGCATCTAAGGAACTACAAATGGAGGTCTTGCAATGCGATCATCGTCAAGCATTGGCTTGAGAAGGGCATTTTATGGGGAAATGGCAATTCGGCCACTAGAGAAACTGCCAGTCTCTGCACATCATGTGGTGGTGGAGAGGTGACAAGATAGGGGTTGCTGGCATCATTAAGAACAAGTAGGGGGAGTGCATTTTCGGTGCTTCACGTTGGTCAGAAGTGGCCCATGCCACCCAAGAAGACTGAATGTTATCAGAATGCTCCCAACTTTTGGGAAGTGTGGACTGGAACAACGGTATCATTCTCTTGAAAGCTAACAATGGGACCTAGAGGAGCACGGTTGAAGGGGACCTCAGAAAGCTTGGCTTAGTTTTGCAGCAAGATTTACCTGTAACGAAGCTCTCAAGTCTCATCAAGCCTCACAAAGGCTGGCCTAATGCTGAAGCTCTCCACTTGCTTTTTGTTACCCCAGACACTAATTTTTGTAAAAGATGGGTTCCAGCATGCTTGGTTGGAACCCATTCAGTAAACAGATAACAGCTGACTAGAACCCGCTGAGGTTGCATGTTCTTTTGTACAATCCCCATTTTTGCTCAATAAACGGTAGGGGGCCTAACCCTCCGCAGTCCTTGACCGGAAGCACGGCTATAATTCTCATACCTTTAGTGTTTAATTTTATTTCCATCGCAACAAAACAAGAATCTTCTCTTCTAATGTGCATGTGCTTTTGACCCCGCTTCCTAGGGTCCAACCCGTGTCACCATGATGTGGAGGTTGAATATTTAGAATTGGTAGATAACTCCCATTGATTGGCAATGAAAATATCTTTTAAATGTACTTCACAATAAAATCACATCAAACAGTCCCTCAACAGCAAATACCACGCTCTTAATAAGCTTCATATTGAGTAAGCATATATTATTAAATGAAATGGCTGGTTCCTTTGATAACTTTATGACCACCACATCCTCAAAGCAATTACAGTCTCACTTCTTAGTCTTCCTCATTCTTCAGTTGCCAACCAACAAATTCGTATCGCAAAGGAAGCGTCATGGTATGTCATTCTACCCATGATAGTCCGCAAGTTATTCCTCGACACCATCCATCAAGAATTTTAAAATAAAGGCATACATGGTGGGAACCGCACAAACATCCATCTCCTTTCATATGATGCAATGTGGGCCCAGCCAAGATCATCGAGAAGATCAATCTTCAGTTCGTAAAATTTCTTGTTTGGTGGTTCAGCACCATCCTGCAGGAGGTCGCCCAATATCTGCAAAAAAGTGCGGCATCTTGAGAAGCAATGAATGCAACTGATGGACTATAAAAACACGTTCTACAGAACACCCACCCAATCAAAACGTCATATTCGGGAATCAAAATTGCCAAAAGGGGAAACAAAAGGGAACTTAACAAGGAAACACGGTTCCTTCAAGTCGTTTGGTTGTAGAGACAGAGACACTTTGTGAGGGTTCTATGAATCTGCCTCAGATTTTAAAGCAGATTCAAGATTCAAGAAATACTAGAATTATTGTTCCATGAATGGGCCCTAATCTTTGGGGTAAATTCATGGGACACTCAAAGTATCTTTGCTGCCAAACGACCCTTCAGGATTATGCAGAACAGAAAATATCACACTGTATATTTCAAGAATCTTCAAAAAATCTTGCTGTTCTTAAAGAAGTTTAGCTGCCGGTAATGTATTGACACGACCAATTTGTCAGTCAACATCCATGTGAATGTGATTTATGTCCATTTTTAGAAGAATGAAAGATTCAACCTTTTGTTTTTTATGCAAATAAATGCACAAGGGGCTACGTCACAAGGATGTGGGCACATGCGTGAAATTAATTTGAGGGCATCTATGTCGCCACATGGATGTATATTTAGGTTCGCTTTTCAGGTCTTCCTGTTAAGAATTGCCAGTCATACTTGTAAATCTGAGCTAGAAGAGCAGCGAATAATGAAGAAAATAGTCAATAAAATACTAACAATGTCCACCAAAAATCTCACACAGAAAACTATAAAACCAGGTAAAAGCTGAATATAAACTAAAAAACCACATAAAAACACGGCCCATCAGTCCCTTACTTATAACAAGAGACATAGAAACAGAGACAGGAGCTGGCTGTTGGGACTAGCCAACAGCTTAGCTTCATTTTACCCCTTCTTTTACAAAAGCTTTTTCAAAATTCGACCCTTCTTCATTTCTAACCCTATTATAGAGTTGGATGGGAGAGAGACTGTGCCACTTTGGAGGGGAATCATTGATTTTCACCATGAAATCATTGATTGAACCATAGATTTGTGCGTGAGTGGCCGATTCTTGTTGGGAGATATTGACATATGTTGTATTTGGGTCACCTATCCAGGTCTGGATCTGGACCCGATCCAGTGTGTTATGTTATGGCCCTACTTAACCTGTCTAAACCCTAATTTTTTGTGTGAATGAAAATCTAAGAGAGAGTGTCTGGTTGCTAGTGGGCACCAGTCCTCCTGAACCAAGGTTTTTCCCTCTAGTTGAGGGGTTTTCCACGTTAAATCCGTGTTTGTTCTTTGTTCTTCTTGTTTTACTATTTTAACATGGTATCAGAGCTGACGAGCTGTTGGGATTTACTTTGATCAAGCATTGTGTCGTGACCTCTAGCTTCCGAGCGTCCATTGTGTTTCCACTCACTGGCGATAGTTCGTGTTTTTGTTGCTTGTTGCCGTTGCCTGGACGCCTGACGCTACTCCAACACCCAACGTCAGCACATCCAGTGTCGCCTGCCTGTTCGCTCCAACGTCCAATGTTGAAAGGTTGCCGTGGAGCTCTGTGTGGTGTCTTGGAGTCTTGTCGTGAGTTCCGACGGTGCTCGACTTCTTCATCGGCGTGAAGTTGGTGATTCCCCTGCAGTTCCCTGAGACGTTGCCCGACCTCTGTCGCCCGACTCCTTGGTAGCCTCTGTCTCGCTCACCTAACCTGCTGCTATTGCCCGACGCTCCCTGCTTCTCATCTGCCACCCAGCTTCGCCGACCAGCTGCTCGCCCGACGGTCTCTGTCGCCACCAGCATCACCGCCAGCTCTGCCGCTGGTTTCTAGTGTCGCCTTGCACCTGAAATCCCACCAGCTTGCCGCTGCTCTCGTCCCGTCTAGCGCCGCCCGTGTTGGTGTTACCGTCCTGCCGTCTAGCACCGCCCGCTGGTTTCTAGTGTCGTCTGTCTTCTTCTGTCGTTGGTTCTTTGGGCCGTGCTGGAGGACGCCTGCCACTGCCTTGCTTGCCAAAGCTCCTGCATAGTTGTTCTTGTTCGCCTGTTTCTTCTCTCTCTGCAGTGTTGATTCGTGATCATGGCTGAATCATCCTCCTCTACTGTCAACCCTGGTCAGACTAAGGTTGGGGGTGTTAGAATTGAAAATATACCTGTTCAAGTCACCGCTATTCGTCTTACCAAAGAAAACTACCTTCAATGGTCTGTTGCTATCACCATGGGGATCGCAGGTCGAGGCAGAATTGCTTATATAAATGGAAGGAAGATTGAACCGGCTGAGACGAATGTTGCTTAGGATACATGGTTTCTTGAGGACAACCAAGTTAAGACTTGGAGTGTCAACTCTGTGTCCCCCAAGATTCAACCCCTTATTCTTCGCAAGAGGACTGCGAGGAATATGTGGGTTATACTTAAGCAGATGTATGGCCAAAAGAAGAAAGTTGTTCGAGTGTATCAATTGATGAAGGATGTCTATTCTCTACGGCAAGGTGAACAGTCTGTAGCAGATTTCTATGCTGCCTTGAAATCTATGTGGAAGGAACTTGACTACTATTCTGATGACACTTGGGATTGTCCCCAAGATCAGGAGTGTCTTTTAGCCAAAGAATGGGAGAATAGGGTGTTCCTATTTTTAGCAAGGTTGAATGATGACTTTGAAGGTAGACGGAGTCAAATCCTTATTTCTGACGGATTACCTAGTATTGAAGATATTTACTCCCGTGTAGAGGATAAAGAGCAACGACGCCTTGTTATTACTAGGAAAAAGAGGGATCACATCTCGTATAATGAGGGGTCTGCCCTTGTTAGCCGTGGTCCTGTAGGAGCTGCTCGACCTCCTCGCAAGTGCACTGACTGCAAGAAGGCTGGTCATACAGTGGATTTTGTTGGGACCTCCATCCAAAAAAGAAGAATAGTCGAGGGAAACCTTCCAGTGGGAAGAAATCTATTTCTGATGCTACCAACTCTAGTGGTGGGAAAGCCTCTATCTCAACTGAACAGATTCGTGAGCTCCGTGCTTATCTAAGTCAGATTGATGTTGGTTAGGCCGAAGTGTCAGATGATGTGAAAGTTAACCATGCTCTAGCCATCTCTAGTGAAAAAGGTAATTTTTGTATGGGAGAATGGATGGTTGACAGTGGTGCCACCCATCACATGACTGGCAATCCTAAGCTCTTTCATGAGTATAAACTATCTTCTGGAAAGGAACGTGTTTCTCTTGCCGAGGGTTCTTTTACCTCTGTGGCAGAAAAAGAGTCTTTCTTTGTTAAATAAATTTTTAGTGCATGGTACCTTACATGTTCCTCATCTTCCCTTGAATCTTTTATCTGTCAACAAGATTACAAAGGAGTTGAATTGTGAACTCATATTTTCTGCAAATCATTGTGTTTTGCAGGACTTGGTGACAGGGAAGAGGATTGAGATTGGTTTGGTGTCTGAAGGCTTATATCAACTTCCCATCCGTGTGGCCACATGACAGTAGTTGGCAGGACCGAAAAGAAGAGAGAAGATTGTCTTCAGTTATTTTGTATTGGCAAGAACGCGTTGGACATCTCCCTTTGGGAGTTTTGAAACAGTTATTTCTAGAGTTATGTTCTAATTTGGACATATCTATGATATCTTGTGATGTATATCAGTTTGCTAAACATGTTAGGGCTTCATACATTGTTTCCAACAGTCGTGCTAATGAAGTTTTTTCCTTGACCCATTCTGATGTGTGGGGGCCTTCGAGAATTCATATCCGTTGTAGTTTTCAGTATTTTATAACCTCTATAGATGATTACTCAAGGAATACCTTTGTTTACCTGTTAAAAGATCATAGCGAAGTGCCTCATGTCATAGAGACCTTCATTTTTCTTGTGGAGAACCAATAGTTTTGTTAAAGCCTTTCGGTCTGATAATGCTCATGAGTATGTGTGTCAAGTTGTTGAGGATTTCCTTCGAAAAAAGGGGATTGTTCATGAGACATCTTGCAGCTATACCCCTCCTCAAAATGGGGTCGCTGAGAGGAAAAATCGTCAGTTGCTTAATGTCACCACGACCCTCTTGTTTCAAAGGAATCTTCCAAAACATTATTGGGGAGATGATGTTCTCACTAGTGCATACTTGATTAATCGTATGCCTAATCGTGTGCTAAATGGGCGGACCCCCCACTCTATGCTTCCAAAGAATCGTCAACCCTTTCACCTCTCTCCTCATGTTTTTGGATGTGTTTGCTTTATTCATGATCACAACCGTAATGTTAAAAAACTTGATCCAAGGTCAATTAGGGGAATATTTGTTGGGTATCCTCCTACTCAAAAGGGGTATAAATGTCTTGATCCTACCACTGGTTGTGTTTACGTTACCAAGAATGTCACATTCTTGGAACATGTCTCTTATTTTGGTGAGAATCCTCTTCAGGGAGAGAAGTCTGTGTCAGGAGAAGAGTATTCTCCGAGTTAGGAAATTCAATTTACAGATTTCTTGGAGTACAAGCGGAAAGAGTGTCCACAGATTGTTGAGGTACTTGAACATGAGAGGAATGAAGGGTGTTCCATTGGGACGGAAGAGGAATGTAATCGCTTGTTTGGGCAGGTGTACTCTAGGCGAAGAGTTCGTATAGATAAGGTGACTGATGGTGAGAATTCTACTCCTAATCCTAATGCCACTTCTTCCCTGGATGACCCAAGTCGTGCTCAGAAGGAACTTGTTAAGGAAGACATTCAGATAGAAACTGAAAACGAAGAGCTTCCCATTGCCCGAGAAAGAGTGTGAGGTCATGTACTCAACTCCCTATTGGAAACTTTGTGTCATATTCAAAACCAGTGTTGTACGTATCGTACGATACGGGGCCGTATCGTACGATACGTATCGTATCGTTTGCAAAATACGATACGATACACCCCCTGTATCGCAAATGGGGGTGTATCGTACCTGTATCGTACGATACGTGCGATACGGGCCCCCGTATCGTACGATACGGTGCGATACGGCCCGTATCGTACGATACGGGCTGATTTCTAAAAGGAGACTTGAAACTCATTTTTTCGAGTTTTTTTTTATAAAAACCCACCCCTTCCTCATTTCTAATCTATAGATTGTACCGTTTTAGAGGAAAATCATTGATTTCCATTGTGAAATCATCGATTTCCATTGTGAAATCATCGATTGTCACCATGAAATCATCTATTAAACCATGGATTTGTGCATGGGTGGCTGATTCCCATTGAGAGGAAATGGTTTTTTTTTTAAACCATGAAGATAAAGATGAAAAAGAATGATATTGTTATGAATTTTGATGTCTATGAAGTATGAATGATGAACCGTGAACGTGTAAGTTTATAGCATTTAGCAAAATAATAAGTCTATCATTATCTAAAAGACTAAACCATGTTTTCTATGAAGAATTTATTATTTTTAATTTTTTCTGATTTTTTATGAATTTTTTGATTTTTTTTTAAATTTTTTCTGATTTATTATTATTATTTTTAAAAAATTTACGATACGGTTACGATACGTTACGATACGGCGTATCTTAAAGCCCGACCGATACACCTTACGATACGCTTTTTACAACATTGTTCAAAACTGAGCACGAATTATAAATGTTTTGTATCATCTCTTTCTTTGGTTGTGATTCCCAAAAGAAGCTCAGAGTGATCCCAAGTGGACTCATGCTATGCAAGAAGAGATAGAAGCCTTGAGCAAAAACCGGGCATGGGAAGTGGTAGAGATCCTTGAAGTGGCTCATCTGGTTGGATCCAAGTGGGTCTACACCATTAAGTACAAACAGATAGGAATGTTGAGAGGTAAAAAGCTCGCCTAGTTGCCAAGGGGTTTAGTCAGAAATATGGGACTGACTACTTTGAGACTTTTGCTCCAGTTGCAAAGATGAAGACTGTTAGAGTTATCATTTCTGTAGCAGTGTTGAAGGAGTGGAAGATGTACCAACTTGACGTTAGAAATGCATTTTTCAACGGAAATCTTGAAAAAGAAGTGTATATGTGTATGCCCCTAGGATATGAGAAACCAGGAAAATGCTACCAAAGAAAGCTTTATATGGGCTCAAGCAGTCTCCCCAAGTATGGTTTGAACGTCTTAGACTAGTGATGAGACAACACGGCTACAATCAAGGAAATGGAGATCACATTCTGTTTGTAAAAAGGAAGGAAGGTAAGGTTACTCTTCTATTAGTCTATGTTGATGAAATGATTGTTACAGGTGATGACGAAGATGAGATAACTAGATTAAAAGGTTTACTATAACAACCCGACCCACTCCCGGGCTCGGGCCCCTGGTTCGATGGATCCCAACCCGCCCCCTAGCAGTTTTGGTTCCAATCCTAAAAAAGCTAGGAACCAAGATAATGATCTCATTAATGACCTCCTTTTATAAGTCATTGAAGATCTCTCACAATCTTCGATACAGGACTAAACTTATGGGGTGTTACAATCCACCCCCCTTAAGGCACACGCGTTCGTGCGTGTGGGACCCCAGGTCCGAGTGTTGAACCAGGCTCTGATGTAACGCTCGTTATTTTGGCAGAGCGGGTCGGGTCAGGGTCCAGACCCGGACCCGAGCCCCACTCGCATAAAGGGCCCCGACGCTGCAGCTCGTCTCCCCTTCCTCGTTTCCCCTTTTCTCCGTCGTTTCCCCTCTTTGCCTGCTACGACCAACACAATGAAGATCGAGGACGGTGGGTGGAGCAGCGGCGACGGTGACGACAACGGCGGCGGTGGCAACGGCGGCAGCGTGGTAAGCTCTCTCTCTCGCCCTCTCTGTCTGCTTCTTCTCCTCCCTCCCACGCAGCCTCTCCCTCCTTCGACAGCACCCCCCCTGCTGCACGTCTTCTTCCTCTCCCTCTCTGCTAAAGCCCCCTCCTCGTCCCGTCCGCCTCCTCTTCACCATCTCTTCCATTGCCCCGCTTGATTTCCCCTTTCCTCTGCCGTTTTACCCCTTTTTTATCCGAACCCTCCCTCTCTCGTTGTCTCCCCTCTCTGTCAGCGCCCCTTTCTCTCTTTCATTTCAGCTTTTCCCACTACTACCGTGGGTCTCTCCTAATGACAGATTCTGTTTTGAACTTCATTTGGACGATTGTTGACTCATTTATGGCTTTTTGGGTCGGATTGCTGTTGGGGACGCTTTTTCCTCTCTTACCAGCATGTAGGGCGTGTGGTGAGCAGCGACAGCAAGCAATCTTGGGCATTGGCACTTGACCGGACGCGTGAAGTGGCTGCTAGAAGCGTTGCAGCAGTTTGGACGCTTAGATTGGGGTGAGCAAGGCCTAATTAAGCTCAACTTATTGAATATTACCTATTAGAGCTAGTATAATTATTGTTTGAGCATGCTAGGGCTTAGAATTGATGTTTTGAGACGCATGTTAGCGATTTTGTTTTTGGAGGAAAGTTTAGGATTATGTTGGAAAGCGTTGATTAATGCCTATAATGACCATTTAAGCATGATGTTGATTTTCAAGGTAATAGGGAAGCATGGTAGAGATTGTGTGGTTGTGGGGAAGATTTAGGACTGTTTTAGTGAGCTTGTAGCACACGTTTTTGTGAACGGGTGCATCTTGGAGTTAAGTAAGGAAAGTGTACGTAAGTTGGAGGTGCCTTCGGGGTTGACGCCTTGATTAAAGAAAGTTGCGAGAAAGGCATTAGTGGTGGATGGATTGATGACTTTGGGTCTTAATGTTGGTGGCAACGTCGAGATGTAAGGAGGAGGTCTTTTGGAGAGCTTGTTGGTCGACACTACCCGTCGACACTCTCTTGAAGCAATGACACGTGCCACAAGGATTTTGTTTTCTATTTGTTTGAATTGTTTATGTATCTAGTAGAAGTCTTACCTTTTGTTTATGTCTGCAGGTACACCGGGCTTGTCCCGTCGACCTTGAGTTCGAAGCTCGAGGAATTTTGAAGAGTTTTGTGAGCGCGCCACAGGTATGGCGACATTCCAGGCAAATCCATGCTTGGGCAAATGGGTGATTGTGTGCTCCTAGGATCATGGGATCCTAGGATTGTAATGTGACTTGATTGATTGTCTTGTGAATGAGTATATGTATGTTTGTTCATGCGTTGATATACGATATGAATTGTTTTGAAAGGTTATTAGTAGTTGTTTTGAAAAGGTTACGCATTTGCATGTGCATGCTAGAATTGATATCTGTTTAGGACAGATGAGGCGGGATATCGAGTCGAGTGTCTCCTCGACCCCAATTATGTATTAGAAAGCATCATAGAATGATAACTGCATAGGACAACTACGAATCAATCGCAGATCGAGACTACTCTCTATGGTTTGGCTAAGTTTTTCAAAGATATGATTGATGTGATAATTGATACGAATGTTGTGTTTTGTTGCATATTCATTGTTGTGGGCAATAATGCAAATGAATGGATTGAAGGGTAATTGTACCCATATTGTATGACGGCTAGCTATGACTGTTAGTGTTATGTGTAGACCTCGTGTGGAGGCAACTGGAGGTGTGAGTGCACTCGTGGAGTGTACCAACCTCATGAGCTAGCCAGTCAGTTTGTGAATGCATTATTCTAATGATAATAACAAATGATTAAGAGATGAGAGGCCAGTGGGATGTGGCTATGTGTTTGGGAGACGTCCCGTTTTCGCCACTGGTCTCGCTGTTCGGAGCGCAGGCAGTGCAAGGCCCCAGGGTACTGTTGTGTGTTGTGCTTGGAGCGTGGGCTCCCGCCTTCCCAACCTGGGTATCCTAGGGAAGGTTGAGTATCTCTCCTTGGAATTCACACATCCAGGGATGAGTGCTCCACCGCTGCAGCGGATGAAATGGATTCATACTGTTATGGGCCACCACGAGGGTTGTCTCTCGGTTGTAGGCTGCCCATGGTGTGCACGTGCCTGTGTTGCACCCACAGGAACTGTTAATTCACTAAAGTTAATGAAAATGTAATGTATATGATTGTATATGTGACTGATGTGCATGTGAAGGATATGAAAGCATGTGATTGAATTGTGTACTGTGGCCATTGAATGGCTTGTACGTGTCGTGCTCTGACACGACATAATGATGAATGATTTTGAGAATTGTTTTCTGATTTGAGCCCTAACTGAGAGGGTTTGATATTTTCCTGGCTTGTTGCCATACTGTCAGTTGTTCTTTTTCAGGTTTTGGCAGATCCGGGGCAGCAGGTTGAGCAGATGGCTTCACTCACGTCCTACTGGGGAGGTTTTGAGATGTGTCTTTTGTTAGCGTATGGGGATCGGGTCTGTTCAGACCCGATCCATTCTCCTTATATCCACACGCCTAAAGTTACTAGGCGGTGGCTCTCTTGTAATTTTTTATCTTTTTATGTACAAATCTGTTGTACCCTATTAGGGTTATTCTTTAATTAAAGATTAAGGAACGCAGGGCTGAGTTAAGCCGGCTGCTCCCTTTCCTCCATCGTCTTCTTTCATCCTCTCTTCTCAACATATCTGTTTTGCATACGGAGAGACAAGTACTTTGTGAAGATTCTTACATGGTATCAGAGCCAGGTTGCATCGTCCTCCGGTGAGTGATTTCAGTTTGATGTGATTAGCCCTAATCTGCCCTAAATTCTTTCTTTTCTGGCGTGATCATCCCTCTTTTCAGTTTCTGCCCTAAATCTTGCGTGATTTGCCCTAATTGATTTGCCCTAATCGTTGTGCCCTAATCTTCTCATCGTTTTGCCCTAATTTTTGTCGTTGCCCTAAATCAATTATGGATCAGCCGACCCCCTCTCTTCTATCTTCCAGCTTTCTCTCCCAACTTATTTCACAAAAGCTGAATCATAGTAACTATTTGACTTGGAAACATCAAATAGTCCCTTTTATCAAAAGTCATAGACTCTACGGGCATATCGATGGGACCACTCCAGCACCTCCTATGTATATTGACCGTGAAGTGAAGAAAACCGTAGTGGGAGATCAAGCTGCTGGGGCTGCGGCTATGAGTGAAATCAGATTTGAATATGAAACCATTACTGAAAATAATCCTGAGTATGAAGCTTGGCTGGCTCACGACCAGTCTCTTGTTGCCTATATTACTTCTACTTTGTCAGAGGAAGTATTAGGAGGTATTGATGATGATTTAACAGCCCTAGAGTTGTGGTCTACCCTTGCCACCACGTATTCTCAAGTATCCGAAGCACGTTTTCTGCAGTTAAGAAGGCAATTTCAGGACAACAAGCGTGGGACGCGTACTGTTTTAGAATATTTGAATGAAATTAAAAGTGTAAGTGATCAACTTGCTGCCATTGGACATCCCGTCAGCGACAAGGACAAAGTGCAACAAGCCTTGAGTGGATTGGGAACAGATTTTGATATTTTTTGCACAGCCTTGGAAGTCCTACCTATTCTTCCATCTTTCGAAGATCTCAAGGCTAAGTTATTTCAACACGAAGCTAGTCGTGTTCAGCGACAGAATTTGATTCCTTCCAACAGTCACAATGTACTGATCACAGGGACACATGCATTGCAAGGGAATCGCACTCGTACTTGGATTCCTCAGGCAGGAATGGGAAGAGGGATTCTCCCAACACCACAGGGCATGAATACTACATCTGCCACATCTAGAAGGGTTCCGACTTGTTTCTATTGCAACAAGAGGGGGCATGTAAAGTCAGAATGTTGGCACAACCCGCAGAACAAAAATAATCAGATTAGACGTGAGAACAAGGCAGCAGCAGGGTCAGCTTCATCATCATCTGGATCTAATGTTTCAGCAGACGTACAACAACTCCTCATGACAGCCCTGTCTAAGCTTCATTTGAAACAAAACGAGCAAGGAGAATGGTATGTGGACTCTGGAGCAGCAGCCCATGTTACTGATGACGCAGGTAATCTCTCTAGTGCTCTCCCTTATTTAGATAAAGGCTCAGTTGTCACGGGAGATGGTTCCCATCACACAATATCACACATTGGAAATGTACAAATTTCTATGGGCTCTTCTTCGATTCCATTAAAGAATGTTCTTGTTGTTCCAAGTGTCAAGAAAAATATTATTTCAGTGTCTAAGCTTATTGATGATACTCAATCCTCTGTTGAATTCACACCCTCTTCTGTTTATGTCAAGGATGCTCGAACCAAGAAGACATTCGCTGAGGGCACTCGCAAAGGAGATATGTATGTCCTTGAAGGAGCTCCACAGATGTCAAAATCTCACCCTTCCGATTCATGTTTTCCAAGTCATAGTGAAGTCAATGTCACAGAGTATAATAAACCATCCATTTGGCATGGTCGGTTAGCTCATTGTAGTCAATCTTTTGTTCGAAGTCTTGTTGCAGACGGGCTCTTAGATAAGTCCAGTCTGAGTTCTGTCAGTGAGTCCAGCATGTGCTCGAGTTGTCATATCTGTAAGAGCCATGCCCTTCCTTTTCAATTAATAAATAAAAGAGCTCCAAAGGTTTTTGACACCATATATTCTGATGTTTGGGGGCCTGCTCCAGTTCCTTCTTCTTCTGGGAGTAGATACTATGTCATTTTTGTTGACTCATATTCCCGATATACTTGGATCCATTTCATGAAACACAAATAAGAAGTTTTTCGCCTATTCACTCAATTTCATGCCTTAGTTCAAAATAAATATTCCAGTAATATTGTGCATTTTCAATGTGATGGTGGTGGTGAATTTATTTCTAATGAATTTACTGAGTACTTACTAGATAATGGGATCACTAGACAAATTTCATGTCCGCATACACCTCAGCAAAACGGAATTGCTGAAAGGAAACATAGGCATATTGTTGAAAGTGCACTTAGCATGATGCATGAAACAGACTTACCTATGACATTGTGGACCGAGGCTTTCCATACGGCTGTACATGTTATAAATCGATTGCCATTGGCTTTGCTTGATGGAAAATCACCATTTTTTCTTTTACACCAAGAGCAGCCACGTTATGAGGAGTTGCGTGTTTTTGGATGTGTGTGCTATGTGCATGTTGATGTTTCCTTGCGAAACAAATTTCAAGATCGTGCTGTTTTATGTAGATTTATAGGGTATGCTGAAAATTACAAGGGTTATAGGTGTTACAATCCTAAAACTGGGCGTGTACATATTTCACGGCATGTTGTATTTGATGAGAACAGGTTACAGGATCCCAAGGCTACTTCTGTGACACTCAAGGACAAAAATGAAATTTATGATACTTGGCTTCATGCTGAAATCTTAAGACAAGGGGCAGCAATGTTGACTGAGCACAATGAGCAAGTTGTTAATGAGCCCGAGACATCTGTAAGTAGTTCCTTGAGCAGCACTACTTCCTTGGACAGCATGCCTTCATCTTCTCAGCCCAGTGAGCCACCTATGCATAATCGGTTCTCAGGCCTGGTGTATTCTAGGCGATCAGTTCCTACTGCAGTTCTACGCCAATCACAACGCGTGCGACATCCTATTGATAGATGGGTGAGCTATAACAGTTTTTCTTTGGATTTTCAGCTGTTTATGACAGAAGTCAGCAAAAAGGTGGAACCAACATCTTATCACAATGCGAGTAAGGAAAAATGTTGGGTTGAAGCTATGAATGAGGAAATGGCAGCCTTGCATGAATGTCAGACTTGGCAGATTGTCCCTCGTCCAGTTGATAAGAATGTTGTGGGATCCAAATGAGTTTATAAACTGAAATATAAACCAGATGGTAGCATTGATCGGTATAAAGCACGACTTGTGGCGCGCGGTTTCACTCAGCAATATGGGGAAGATTATGATGAAACATTCAGTCCAGTCATCAAGATGGGAACAATCCGTGTCATTATTTCTCTTGCAGTCTCGTATGGATGGCCTCTCTATCAGTTAGATGTCAAAAATGCTTTTCTTCATGGAATTCTTAAGGAAGAGGTATACATGGAGCAACCTCCCGGCTACACTACTCATGATTCTCAAAAATGGGTTTGCAAATTACACAAGTCTCTATATGGGTTGAAGCAAACATATAGAGATTGATCAACATTTCATTCGACAGAAGGTTGAAGAAGCCGAGATCTTGCCTACTTATATATCTACCAATGAACAGATAGCTGATCTTTTTACCAAAGGTCTCACAGGGCAGCATTTTTGGGATTTGAAGAACAAGTTGTGCATGATCAAATCTCATGCACAACTTGAGGGTAGCTGTTAGCGTATGGGGATCGGGTCTGTTCAGACCCGATCCATTCTCCTTATATCCACACGCCTAAAGTTACTAGGCGGTGGCTCTCTTGTAATTTTTTATCTTTTTATGTACAAATCTGTTGTACCCTATTAGGGTTATTCTTTAATTAAAGATTAAGGAACGCAAGGCTGAGTTAAGCCGGCTGCTCCCTTTCCTCCATCGTCTTCTTTCATCCTCTCTTCTCAACATATCTGTTTTGCATACGGAGAGACAAGTACTTTGTGAAGATTCTTACATCTTTTGTAGTGCCGGGGCGTCTTATTTTGGTTTTATTGATGTCTTGTTTTTGTTAGGCATCAATTATATAGTTTGGGGCATTTTTGTTATACATAGATGTGATTTTGTATGAATTGAAATGATTATATAAATGAAAGTTCGCCCCATTGTTTTGAATGACATGGCTCCTTCACTTTTGAATTGTAGAGTAGTCGCACCTCGATGCTTTATGTTTAGAAAAAAAAAATGTTTGGGTGTCAAAAGGTCGGGGTGTGACATCTGATACCACTATAACAACCCGACCCACTCCCGAGCTCGGGCCCCTGATTCGACGGATCCCAACCCGCCCCCTAACAGTTTCGGTTCCAATCCTAAAAAGGCTAGGAACCAGGATAATGATCTCATTAATGACCTCCTTTTGAAGATATCTCACAATTTTCGATACAGGACTAAACTTCTGGAGTGTTACATTTACTGGCTGCCAAATTTGATCTCAAGGACCTTGGCAAACTAAGATATTTTCTGGGTATTGAAATTGCTAGGTCAGAAACAACCCTTGTATTAAATCAAAGGAAGGATACCTTAGATTTACTGAAGGAGACATGAAAACTAAGGTATAGACCGGCTTCTACTCCTCTAGATGTTGGACACAAACTCAGCATTAAGGATGGAAAACCTCTTTGTGAAGAGGCTAAGGGGAGGTATCAACGTCAGGTTGGAAGATTGATCTACCTCACTCTTACTAGACCTGATATCACCTTTGCGGTAAATGTGATGAGTCAGTTCATGCATGCACCTACAGATGCTCACTGGAAGGCTATCAACAGAATCTTGTGCTACTTGAAAAGGAATCCTGACAAGGGGCTTCTATATGTAAAAAAAATGCCTATTGAGATTGAGGGGTATTCAGATGCAGACTGGGCAGACTGTGTTGATACTAAAAGATCTACTTCAGGGTACTGTGTCTACTTGGGAGGAAATCTTGTTGTTTGGAGGAACAAGAGATAATATGTTTGTTCCCGTTCAAGTGCAGAGGCTGAATATAGGGCTGTTGCTATAGGTGTGTCAGAATTACTGTGGCTGAAAGTGCTGTTGTCTGACATTGGAATAAAGACTGAAGGACCTATGAAGATGTATTGTGATAACAAGTCAGCTATCAATCTAGCCAACAACCATGTGTTACGTGACCGAACAAAACATGTCGAGATTGACCGTCACTTCATCCGGGAGAGGATTGATGCCAGAGAGTTGAATCTACCTTAGATGAAGTCTGAAGACCAAGCTGCTGATGTTCTGACTAAAGCCTTACCTTTGACTCAGTTTGAAAGGAATGTATCCAAGTTGGGCATGTTCGATATATATGCCCAACTTGAGGGGGAGTGTTAACATATGTTGTATTTGGGTCACCTATCCAGGTCTGGATCTGGACCCAATCCAGTGTGTTATGTTATGGCCCTACTTAACCTGTGTAAACACTAATTTTCTGAGTGTGAATGAAAATCTGAGAGAGAGACTGTCTGGCTGCTAGTGGGCACCAGTCCTTCTCACCCGTGGTTTTTTCCCTCTAGTTGAGGGGTTTTCCATGTTAAATTCGTGTTTGTTCTTTGTTTTTCTTGTTTTACTGTTTCAACAGAGAAAAAATGTTTTCTTGATTTCTTCTCCATAAGGTATGAAATCTCTCATTTTTACCCTAGATTCATATATTTTTACCATAGATTCATAGATTTCGACTACTTTTTGTTAAGTTTACCATAGGTTTTCATTTTTTTGTGAAGATATGGCATCATCTGATCCCACATGGCAGTGGTGCAAAAGGGTGAAGGAGAACAACCAACTAAGAATCCAATGTAGCTTTTGTAACAACATATTTTCAAGAGGGGATCATTGGAATGAAGCACAATTTTTTAGGGACATGTGATGTAGTCCCATGCATTAGAAAACCAGAGAAACCTTTGCCTCCATTTGTATGTCAGTCAGCCAATGCTTAGATATGCTTAATGCTTCACATCAAAGGAAGTACAAAAACAAATGGAAGAGGCAGATCAGGGCTATGGTGAGCCTTGAGAAGAGGAAGAAGATGATGATGAAAACGTCGAAAATGATGAATATGACATTTAGTTTAAGAACAGATGTGGAGAGTGCAAGAGGTAAAGGGAAAGAAATCATGTATGAAGGAGGGAGATCTGGCCCATCTAGGAGGAAGAGAAGATGTACACCAGATATTAGGCATGGTCGTGGACCTGGTGGTAGAGTTTCTAGTGGCAGGTCTAGTATTGGTTCCATTAAGAACTTTTTCTCCTCTTATACTGACCCATGTTCTCAGCCCCATATTCATGTTGTTATGACATCCAAAGAAATGCTACATCAAGCATAACTGACGGTAGGGAAATAGTTCTGTGATGCATGTATTCCCTTCAATGCAAATAATTCCTTTCAATTCCAGGCCATGACAGATGTAATTGCTTCTATAGGCCTTGGATTTAAAATGCCATCATATCATCAGTTAAAGGGCAAATTTCATGATGCTATGGTGAAACAAGTAACAAACATTGTGAGGAATTGAAATTAAGCTGGAAGAAACCAGTTCACCATTATAGCAGATGGATGGACTGATACACGGTGAAAGACACTCGTAAAATTTTCTTGTTTATTGTCCTAAAGATACAATGTTCTTGAAATCTCTTGATTTGTCTGCCTAAGACTGCTGACAGCGAGAGAAAGAAAAAGAAAACAAGAGAGAAAGAAAGAGGAAGAGAACCAGAGAGAGATAGAGAGAGAAGAGAGGGAAAAAACAAGAGAAGAACCTTTGTTGCCTCCATCAATCTAATCCCTGCTTTATATCGGATTTGTGAAAAAAAAAATTACAGGCCCTTGAACTATAAGGAAATGAAAAACTATAACACACCAAATTAGACGAAAAAAATGACCTACAACCTCAGTATCATGCTCCATCATGCAAACATAAGTCATGCACTAGGAGACAAACATAAAGTAGTTTATTAGCGTATAAATTACCTTCAATGCTGTTCCAGGTCTTCCACAACGCCTTTCATTGAACACCAGAAGCTCTACATACTTGGGTGATTTAACCTCAACCCATCTTCTTAGTTCTTTGAAGTTCTGTTCAAATAAATCTGGACCATTCCCTGACATGGGGCTGGATAGATCAAGAGATTGCTCTAGATTTTCAACTGCTGCTGGCTGCTTCTCAACCTGAAACAGAAGTGGAAACTGAAGATCAAAACAATCAGCAAACCAACTTCCACAAATCAGAAGAAATGACAAGCAGTGACCATGAGATACTAGAGTGACAATGAATTGATCTTAAAGCATGGCAAAATAGGCACGTAATTGAGATATATTAAGATCGCTGTCACAAAAAACACATCTTTTTTGAAAAAAAACGTTAAATATGCGAACATTTAGTCAGCCATATCAAACGGCAATTAGATGCGTTTTTTTTTTAAAAAAAACGTGAAAAAAACACGTATGATACACGTTTTTTTCGTATTTTTTTATTATTATTTTTTTTAAGACATGATTAGAAACATTTTTGGTAAAACTCATAGTTAAGCAGCAGTTGAATTGAAGCTGTTGAGAAGTTACTGAGAAGGTTATACAAGTAATTGTAAAAAATGCTGTTAAGATATTGTGGGCCCATGTTGCACAGACATTCATGTTCATAACAGGTTATCATCTGAAAAATGCCATAAGGCATAAAGCCATTATGGTCTACGTGAATCAGCAGAAGCATGAAGATGAAGTAAACTCTAATATCCTACTCACACAGTAATACATTAAGCACAAGCTTTCAGAGAAACACAGGCTCAAAGCTAAATTTGAGTTAGACTCTGGCTTCTGTTTTCAGTTCATGCACGACCAAGTCCAAGCTTAAATGCAGTTTGGGCAAATTGAAGATAACCAAGAGCTTGAATAGCATCAGCACAAAAGGTAATTGTATCAAGATAGAGGTGGATTAACAACTAACTTTAACTTTCACACACACACACACATATACTGCAGCGAACCACATCCAATTTCCTTTGAAAAGTGTTACACCTGCACCCTGCATCCATGTGAGAGTAGAGGAAGCTGCTGTATACTTTATACAATGAGCACGTTAGGTTGGAAGATCACTATGTTTGAGAAACATACTTTGTGAAGACTATTCTTCCACCTTTTTATCTTTTCTGATATCAGTTTGTAGACTTTCATTACAAACGTTTTTTCTTATTTTCCTCTTACTTTTTCTGTGATAAACTTTGGTTGAAATGCTACAAGTTTGAAAAGCAGATGCTAGATCGTAACAGTTTCAACGTGGTATCTAAGACAGAAGGTGCACTTTTGTTTAGATTAGTCATTTGCTGTGCATTTTGGTGAAGTGATTGTTCGTATTCATCAAATCAAAGCTTCCCCTTCATTGACACAGGAATATTGTGTGTTGAAGGTATGTGTATGGGCTGAAGGCCCCCATCCAATGTATTGTCCGGAACTATGTCAGCAGATGTTTGGTTTCAGCAGCAGGACAGCCTCTGAGAATTCAGATGTTGTAATCATCTACTGGTTCAGAACCTTGGCCAAGGATGGTCATGAAGTCTTTGATTTTACTGCCCACGCATTTTTTCCATTCACCATTGTTAGCTAGCAGAATTATACCCATGCAACCTTCGCTCATCGCTAGAATGCTACAGAGATTGTGTGAGCACCAAATCCTTCAAGTCGATAGCAGGGAGATCACACCAGCAAACAATACCAAAACCGTACCTTCCATCACAATCTCCAACCAAACCAGCAACTCTTTCCCCTTATATTCCTTCAATTATCACAGAGCTGAGGCCAGGAACCCCACAAGATACATGAGTTGAGCCAATTGTTCATTTTAATGGAGCTAAACTTATCCCATGACCTGTTAGAGAGGGATACCTGACACATAATCCAGAACTGCTCACCAAAATTCTTTTGTTTGCTTCTCCCCTTATGCTTACGATCATTTCTTAACTTCCACAAAAACCATATTGCTAGGTAAAAGCAGTTTTTCCAGCATCTATCCAGGACCTTAAACTTTTTTTTGTGCTACCATTGGATGCTTTGGTTGACGTTAGCTGTAGGGAATTTCTGATGCCCAAAATGGGACAGAATAGAGCTCCAGATCTGCCTAGCACAATAACATTTAAAGAAGATGTGATTCTCATCCTCAGAAGCAGCATGACACAAAAAAACATCTTGATGCAAGAGGAACACCCCTTTTTTGACCAAGTTCTCCACAAGAAGACTGTCCAACAGGCCCGAGGCAGATCAGTGACAGACCATGCATGACTTTTCCCTTGATCGACCGCATTCCGCCTTCTTTTTTGCTGCCAAATGCTTCTTCTGGAAGTATCCTTGGAGTTGAATTAAAGTTTGTTTTGGGACAACTGTGGAGAAGTATTATGCTGCTGAATCTTGTTAAGTGTTTATTTCTTCTCGATCATGCTGCTGTTGTGTATTGTTTTAGTGTCAACAAGTCTGGTTTGATATCAGTTGTTGTAAGTGTTGGAAGGCCAGTCGATTGTAGCCTGTTTTTGACATTGTTATCAGTCTTCACTGCTATCATCATTATCCATTGTGTCTGGGATTATTTTGTTTGCTGTATAGTAAAATATAGATAAAGAAAAAGTGTTGCATGTGTTATATGTGTAAGATTTTCCAGAAATCTGTGTCTCTCCGGAATGAAACAAGAGTGATTGAGTAGAGAAGATAGAAGCCGATGGAAGAGAAGGTGCAGTTGGCGTATGCCACCACCTAGTATATTGGGGCGTGTGGATATAAAAGAATTGGATCGGGTCTGGACAGACCCGATCCTAGGTGCACAAACTTAACAGCCCCCCTCAAGTTGTGCATGAGATTTGATCATGCATAACTTGTTCTTTAATTCCCAAAAGTGTTGTCCTGTGAGTCCTTTGGTGAAGAGGTCAGCTACTTGTTCACTGGTGGGTACATAAGTAGGCAAGATCTCGGCTTCTTCAACCTTCTGACGGATGAAATGTTGATCAATCTCTATGTGTTTGGTGCGATTATGTGGAACGGGGTTGAAGGCAATTTTTATCGCACTTTGGTTGTCACATAGTAAGGATGACTGAACAATAGGAAGGCTGAGTTCTCCAAGCAAATGGCGTAACCATGACGCTTCAGCTGTCCTAGCAGCCATTGCTCTATATTCTGCCTCAGTGCTAGATCAAACAACCGCGCGCTGCTTCTTACTGCTCCAACAAATGAGATTAGAACCAAGAAAAAGACAGAAACCTGAAACTGATCGTCGATCATCTGGATCTCCTGCCCAGTCTGCATCGGTATAGGTATAAATGCAATGTCCAAGCGTAACATTGGGGCCTCTTGAGTAGACTAGTCCATCTCCAAGAGTAGCTTTGAGATACCGTAAGATTCGCTTAGTGGCATCCATATGTCCTTCCGTGGGTGCATGCATAAATTGAGAGATCTGATTTACAGCATATACTATGTCTGGGCGTGTAAAAGTGAGGTATTGTAACATACCAACAATGCTGTGATAGAATGTAGGATTGTGATATGCAGCAGTTCCATCAGAGGCAGTCAATTTAGTGTTGAGAACACTAGGAGTAGTTATAGGTTTACAATTAATCATGTCTGCCCTGTCCAAAATATCAAGAGTATACTTGTGTTGCGTAAGAGTCAATCTATCATCTGTCCTGTCAAGTTCAACACCCAAGAAGTATCGTAATTCGCCGAGATCTTTCATCTTGAATTCTTGCTTCAACATATCTTTAACATAAGATATATGTGAAGAAGAATTTCCAGTAATAAGAATATCATCAACATAGATAAGTAACCAAGTGGTAGCTTCCCCGGTATGGTAGATAAATAAAGAGTGATCGAGAGAGCTTCGAAGAAAACCAACTTGTTGTATATGATGAGAAAACCGATCGAACCATGACCTAGAAGCCTGCTTCAACTCATATAGAGACTTGTGTAACTTACATACCCATTTTTGAGGATCATGTGTAACATAGCCGGGAGGTTGCTCCATGTATACTTCTTCCTTTAGAATCCCATGAAAGAAGGCATTTTTGACATCCAACTGATAGAGAGTCCATCCATATGAGACTGCAAGAGAAATAATTACGCAGATCGTTCCCATCTTGATGACCGGACTGAATGTTTCATCATAATCTTCCCCGTATTGTTGAGTGAAGCCTCGCGCCACAAGGCGAGCTTTATATTGATCAATGCTACCATCAGGCTTATATTTCAGTTTGTAAACCCATTTGGAGCCCACAACATTCTTACCGTCTGGACGAAGAACAATCTGCCAAGTCTGACACTTATTCATAGCTTCAACCCAACATTTTTCCTTACTCGCATGTTGATAACATTTTGGTTCCACCTTTTTACTGACTTCTGTCATAAAAAGTTGAAAATCCAAGGAAAAATTGTTATAGCTCACCCATCTATCAATAGGATGCCGTACGCGTTGTGACTTACGTGGAGCTGCGGTAGGGACTGACCGCCAAGAATACACCAGGCCTGAGAAGCGGTTATCTATAGGTGGATCATTGGGCTGAGAGGATGAAGGCAGGTTGTCCAAGAAAGTGGTGCTGTCCAAGGAACTAATGACAACTTTTTCGGGCTCATCAACAACTTGCTCTCTCTGATCAGGCAACATTTCTGCCCCTTGTCTTAAAATTTCAGCATGTAACCAAGTATCATATACCTCATTTTTGTCATTGAGTGTCACAGAAGGCGCCTTTGGATCCTATAACCTGCTTTCATAAAAAACAACATGCCGTGAAATATGCACACGCCCAGTTTTAGGATTGTAACATCTATAGCCCTTGTAATTTTCTGCATACCCCATAAATCTGCATAAAACAACATGATCTTGAAATTTGTTCCTTAAGGAAACATCAATATGCACGTAGCACACACATCCGAAAACACGCAATTCCTCATAATCTGGCTGTTCTTGATGTAATAGAAAGAATGGTGATTTTCCATCAAGCAAAGCCAATGGCAGCCGGTTTATAACATGGACAGCCGTATGAAAAGCCTCGGTCCACAACGTCATAGGTAAATCTGTGTCATGCATCATGCTAAGCACACTTTCAACGATATGCCTATGTTTCCTTTCAGCAATTCCGTTTTGCTGAGGTGTATGCGGGCATGAGATTTGTCTAGTGATCCCATGATTTAGTAAGTACTCAGTAAATTCATTTGAAATAAATTCATCACCACCATCACATTGAAAATGCACAATATCACTGTAGTATTTATTTCGAACCAAGGCATGAAATTGAGTGAACAAGCGGAAAACTTCTGATTTGTGTTTCATGAAATGGATCCAAGTATATCGGTTCCAAGTACTTCTGAAATGGATCCAAGTAAATCTGAGTACACGCTTAGTACAGTTTGATCAAGCTCTATCTAGTCATGTTATCCCGTACTCGCACCATCACGCCCTGTTAGATCCACGTTGGCGACAAGCTATGCAGGAGGAAATGGATGCTCTTCTTTCTCGGGAGACTTGGGATTTGGTAGACCCCCCAACACGCTGTGATGTGGTTGGCTCACGATGGGTATTCACCATCAAGTATCATTCTGATGGGTCAGTTGAAAGGTTCAAGGCCCGTCTTGTCGCAAAAGGGTATACTCAGACTTATGGTGTTGACTTCTTTGAGACCTTTTCGCCTGTGGCCCGGTTGGGCACTATTCGACTGATTATATCTCTTGCTGTCCAACGAGAGTGGCCTGTTTTTCAATTGGATGTAAAAAATGTCTTTCTGTATGGAGACCTTTCTGAAATCGTTTATATGCAGCAACCACCTGGTTTTGAGCGACAAGGGGAGTGTTCCAAGGTATGCAAGTTAAAGAAGGCTATTTATGGACTCAAACAGAGTCCCCCCGTGCATGGTTCCAAAAGCTTACTGAAGTGTTATCTAAGTGTGGATTTCGCCGATCCCAGCTTGATCACTCATTGTTTATCAAGCGAGGCTCAGCAGGACTTGTAATATTGATTGTCTACGTGGATGATATTGTTCTTACAGGGGAAAATGATCAAGAGATAGCTCAAACAAAGGAGTTTTTACAGCAACACTTTGTTACGAAAGACCTTGGACAACTTCGTTATTTTCTTGGTATTGAGGTGGCTCGTAGTAATAAAGGAGTTGTAGTGTCTCAAAGGAAATATGTTTTTGATCTTCTACAGGAAACGGGACTATTGGGGGCTAAACCTGCCATACTTCCCATGAATCCTCGCATTCATATACATGATGATGACTCAGAGCCGTTTGACTCTAGATCTTACAGATCTCTGATAGGGAAACTGTTATATTTGACTGTCACTTGTCCCGACATTAGCTTTGCTGTGAATAAGTTGAGCCAATTCATGGAAAAACCCCGAAAAGTTCACTGGGATGCAGCTCTAATGATTGTAAGATACTTGAAATCAGCCCCGGGAAAGAGGCTATGGTTCAAGAAAGGAGAATGCGTTGACATCGAGGCGTATAGTGATGCTGATTATGCTGGATCTGTAGATGACAGGAAGTCTACTACCGGTTTTTGTGTCTTTGTGGGCGGTAATCTTATTTCCTGGAGGAGCAAGAAGCAGAATGTTGTGGCTCGTTCTAGTGCTGAGTCGGAATATAGGGCTATGGCTCAAACTGCGGCTGAAATGTCGTGGGTTAGATCACTACTTGTAGAGTTGGGTGTCTCAGTGAATCTCCCAATGAAGATGTATTGTGACAACAAGGCAGCTACATATATCACTAACAATCCTGTCTTCCATGAGACGACGAAACACATTGAAGTGGATTGCCACTATATTCGGGACTTAGTTCAAGGAGGAATTGTTAGCACTATTCATGTCTCCTCAGAAGATCAGGCAGCAGATATTCTCACTAAAGCTCTTCCCATAGGCGATTTCCTGAGATGTTGTAACAAGCTGAGCATGATTGATATATATGCTCCAGCTTGAGGGAGAGTGTTAAAGATACAAAAAGGGGTTTTCTGAAATATTAGGAAGTTAGGGAGGATCTCTTTAAATGTTTTGTTATTTTTAGTGGACTTCTCTTGTAATTTTCCCTAACCCTAATCTCTTAATAGAGATTAGGGTCACGTAATGAACTTCAACTTTTTGCCGCCTCTCTCTCTCTCTCGCAACAGGGCCCCAGAATGTGAACAAAACAAGTACAACCAAATACTTTAGGTGCAACAGGAAATAAGCTTCGATTGGGATAAACAAGTTTAATCGGTACTTTGTTGTCAATGGAGGATGATGGTAAACGATTTATTAGGTAACAAGCCATGAGTATGGCATCACCCCATAAGTATGCAGGTACATGATTATGAAGCATTAGGGTACGAGCAACAGTTAGAAGTTGTCTATGTTTTCTTTCAGTTGTGAGGTGTGGGGACATGTAAATTGGGGAGAGATACCATTTTCAGCATAAAAGGTCATTAAGATAGAGGATTTGAACTCAAGAGTATTACAGTGCGAATACACTTAACCAGAGAACCAAACTGAGTTTTTATTTCAATAATCAAGTTTTTGAGGATAGGTACTACTTCAGACCTTTCTTTCAAAAGAAATACCCAACTAACTCGAGAGTAATCATCAACAACAACCAGAAAATACCTAAACTTAGATCGGCTAGCAACCCTGCTAGGGCCCCACACATCAACATGAAGAAGATCAAACAACCCTTGACTTGATGGACTAAGACTCGAAGGAAACTACTACGAGTATGCTTGTCAAATTGACAGGCCTCACATTGAAATGACTCTGGGACTGAAATGTGAGGTAGGATGGAACGAAGCTTGGACCCCGAAGGATGGCCAAGTCTGAGATGCCACTGAAAGGGTGTAGAATCTGATGTAGAAGAGGTAGCAGCAAGGCCCATAGGGACCGACAGAATGTAGACACCCCCTTTATCATAGCCACCACCAATAGTCTTCCCAGTTTGTAAGTCCTGAAATGAGCATGCACCAGGGTCAAAAATAATGTGACAGTGTAAATCAGTAGTCAACTGTTTAACAGAGAGCAAATTGGAAGGAAACTCAGGAACGTATAAGACATGTGGAATGGTCATAGACTGAGAAAGCTTCACATCTCCATAACTCAATATAGGTGACATTCTGCCATTCGCAATTTTAACATGATGTGGTTGAGAGAATCTATGCAACACAGTGAACAAACAAGGTCTACTGCAGAAATGTCTCGATGCTCCTGAGTCAATAATCCAAGAGATACTTGAATCAGGCGTGGATGTACCCGTAGAAAGAGCTCAATCAATCAAAACAGTGGAAGTTGAAGCCTGTGAGACTCTGTGTGCCAAAAACTGCTCATACTCAGATCTGTCAATGCTAACTGTGACTATAGATCCAAAAAAGAAGGGATTCCCAGTTCCTTTATAATCATTCCCACCATCTGGTTTGCTAATCTCAGCCATATTAAACACAGTAGGGAGCACCAAAACAATTTTGTAGCAGTTTGAACACACAAAAGAACATCCAACTTATAATTAATCAGTCAGGTAAGGGGCTGATCAACAACACAGAACTCTCGCAGCACCACTGCCACATGCCACTAATGTCACAACGATGATTATGCCAACATCTTCTAACGACAGCCAACAAAAAAAACTTATTTTCAGACAACTTCAGACCTTCCAACGTGACCTCAAACTTCAACGACATAAGAAAACAGTGTTGTGCGTCATTCCACGACTCCTACAAAAACAATCAGAATTGCCTGCACGACATTGGTTTCCTCCACACGAATTCAAGAATGCATCGACTTAGGGTTTTAAGAAACCCTAACTTGAGCAAACAAATCTGCCCAAGATGTGAGCAGACTTGCTCACAGAAGTCTGCCCTAGAAAATCAGATGTGAGAGAGTAGAAAGAAAGTACCAATAGATTGTGTAGGTCCCCAAATGTTCATGTTACAGCCGACAGTCTTGAGAGAGAAATGTCCTTAAGACATTAACCAATGTAGACTCCCTCACAGCTGTGCATATAAATTTCTGTTGATGTCCACAGCTTCAATGTATCCACTTCCAGAGATTGATATATATATATATATATATATATATATATATATATATTTATCAGATCTGATATGATCCACATTTCAGAGCTGATCTTGTCGTCTCCCACACAGCAACGGCCAATGTGATCTGGCCTGAATTTCTTCTTCAACAGCAGCAACTAAGAAGCCTCTGATACAACCCTTTTCAGTCTTCCACGTTCCAGATCAAAGAGAGAAAGAAAAACTGTTCCACAGCAACTCCCACCCGCAACTTCCACGTAGTTGCTTATGCTGCACTACATCCATGTTAGGGACCTAATCACACATACCTCTCACGTGTGATTAGGTTCCCCTTCCACATTGTCCACTATTTCTCGATCAGCAGAGAGAAGAGAGAAACGAAGGGTAGAGAAAGAAAAGGAAAGAAATAGGAAGAGAGAATAGGAGAAGAGATCGCCGGAAAATCACATCAGCCGTCACCGGAGAAGGATGGAGATAACAAGCTCTGATACCATGTTGCAAAAGATGGGGAAAAGAGAGGGAACTCAAGAGAAGAGAACGAGAGGGAGAGAGAGAGAGTGAGAACAAACAAAACGTCCTTTCATTGCTAACCCTAATCTTTTATTTAAAGAGAGAATAGGGGTCTGCTAGTGTCTTTACACAAGAGAGACACAAAAAGATATAAATGACTCAAGAAGACTCTAACTTTTAAATAATAAAAAAACTACCACACTTAAATATAAACTTCCTAATTTCAACATATATATATATATATATATATATATATATATATATATATATATATATATAGACACACATACACACATGCGCACACACAGACACACATATATTTGTGTGTGTGTGTGTGCCTACACTTTTATAGTTTTTTCCTTGTTTGGCTATAGAAACTAATATTTTTGTGTCATTGATGACAACCAGTGAGCTAGCCATTGCTCCTTCTCTCCTTTTACCCTTTCTGTGTATATGCTCTTCCAAGCATTTTTTGTTAATAATATTAATTCATTTAATTGTTGTGCATATTTTCTTCACACTTTGTGAGCGTTTTATAAGCTCTTTATGTGTATAGTCATTGATTAGAGAATTGCCCAGTATTCTTTTGTCACTGTTTCATTACAATGAGTCCACGCTTAACAAAGAAAAGCCAAGAAAAAGGTCAGCCTTCATGGGAAACACATTGAAGAAAACCGAAGGATCCTTCGTATAGATACCTGCAAGGATAGAAGTGCCAGTCCCTTTCTGTAAAGTGCCTCTACTAACTGGTCACGTGTTGCCTCCATCTTTTTCTTGAGTTTCTGCAAATTGGATAGTTTTTGAAAACTATGATCAGCAAACCTTTTGAATTATGACAACCTGATTCTCAAACAGATTATGAACTATAAAAAGCCAGAATGTCTCAAATTGACAAACAGTGCTGACCATGCCCTCCTCATCCTCCGGTTCACTTTTTTCTGAGAAATATTTTGCCAACTCATCTTTGTCAATGCTGCTAATAACTTCATTGGCAGCATTTATAACCTGCATGAAGGAAGCATTTTATGAGTGAAATATGAGATTTTAGATAGCAGTTAGCAATTGATCAGTAGTTGCCAATACCTATATCAAAGGCTTTTGGATAAGCAACTCCTTATAGCAAACAGGAAAAGGAAAAGAAATTTTTATTTTCCATCAATATTAACAGGATAAAATATTCAAAAGGAAATTTTGAGAAAACAGAAAATAATGCAGAGCATACCACGATGTGTGCTCTAAAGCTCTTCCAGTTCTTTTTAGTGGAAAACAATTAAAAAAATCAAGAAAAATCGCTTTTCAAATGCCAAGTGAAAGGCATGTCAAGACCTTGTGAGGTCCAAGACAAAGGAAAGAGATTCAATCAAGCAGACGCACTAGAAACAAAACGAAGAATTCCAAAAACATGTATCAGAATTAACATAATATTGTTATCCTACTTTGTGATAAATGATAACAAATCTTGATTGCTACTTCTGAAAATGCTGATTAGGGATGGTTCAATGAGTCGAGCTAACACGGCTGCGACTCGAACTTCATTTAGTAAACAAGTTGAGCTCAGGTAAAGAAATAAAGTCGCTGGATTTAATGAGTCAAGCTCAAGCTAGGCAGGCTTGGCTCCATTAAACTTGACTTGTGGAGAAGGAATATGCAAAAGATACTTCATGATATTCTTGCGAGCGAAAAAGTACCCCAATGGGTTTCCTTAGTGGCTACAACTTGACATTTAGAGTTCAAACCTGAAAACCTCCATTTATATTAAAAATGATTTTTCAATAAATGGCTCAGTTAGCTCATAAACAGCCTTAACAGTGATGCAGAGAATTTGGGACAACTGTGTCTCTTCAAAAAGTGAATATCGAATCTAAGAAAGAAAAGGATGATATATTACCTCATGGTGGTAGCTTGCCTTGCCACAATTATAATCCCTAGATAACAAGCCCTCCAGGATTTTGACAAGTAATGGTGTACAGTTTGGGTACTCCATCTATAAAAGAAGACCAACTTAGACAACAAAGCCCGCAGTCTTAATAATTAGAAAATTTGAAAAGATGCCAAGGATCTGGCATCAAAGTTCAGATGTCATGCATGATAAACAATTAGGAAAGATAAATGTGTTGCACGTTATCCAAGAGAAACTAAAGTGCTTAAACCATATCATAGGAAATATATGGCCTATTGCATGTCAGCTCAAATTAATCCAAGACAGTGCACACTCAAAAGCACAAAATTGAATCGGAAAATCAGATAAAGCATGTGTATCTTGTACTAATCACGGTCAAGATTTTTAATATACTTAAAGAGGGCTTTCATTTAATCATGCTTTCCATCACATGCATATGCATCATCTTCCATTACATTACTTACAGAAGATAGTTCCTATTTAAAAGTAAATAGCTTAACTGATGTTTCTCAAAAAGATATTAATCTCTTCCTGATTGGGAATTTTTATGGTCTTTTTTCAACATTAGGAACACTTGGTTGAATTTTAGATGACAGCACAATATCATATTTGTAATGTGCGACGTTCTTGCAGGTTGGATCAGGTCAGGGTCCAGATCCAGACCCGAACCCCTTTGTCGTGACGAAGCCCGACGCGAGGGCTCCTCCCTCGCCTTTCCCTATTCTCCTTTGTCGTTCTCCTGGTGGTCTCCCGTGCCAGTGCAGAGAAGAAGGGGCAGTGGCTGGACCGGCGGCGGCGACGACAGTGGCAGAGGTGGCGGCGGTGGCAGCGTGGGTGAGCTCTCTCTCTCTCTCTCGCCCTCTCTGTTCGTTTCTTCTCCTCCCTCCCACGCAGCCTCTTCCCCCTTCGTCAGCTTCCCCCTACCGCATGATTTTTTTTCTTCTCCCTCTCTGCTAGAGCTCCCTACTCGTTCCGCCTGTCTTCTCTTCACCGTCTCTTCCCTTGGCCACTTGATTTTCCCTCCCCTCTACCGTCTTTCCCTTTCAGTCCGAACCCTCCTTTCCTCACTCTCTCTTCTGTCCACCCCTTTTTGACAGCGCCCTCCCCCTGCCCTCACGTTTCCTACTTGAGTTTTTCTCTCCATTTCCTATTTGTTTTTCCATTTTTCCCCAATCGAGCACTCTTCCTCACTGTTTTCAGCATGGTTTGTTAGGTTTCCACCTTGGGGAACGTGTTTTTCCCCTCTTAGCAGCGATTAGGCGGTGTTGGTGGTAGCGGCACTGCACGATTGGTGCCGCTGAAGTTTGATTGAACGTTTGAAGGGGGCTGTCGGAG
This sequence comes from Nymphaea colorata, assembly GCF_008831285.2. NCBI lineage: Eukaryota > Viridiplantae > Streptophyta > Magnoliopsida > Nymphaeales > Nymphaeaceae > Nymphaea > Nymphaea colorata. The sequence goes on along the minus strand of NC_045149.1, from coordinate 12,571,717 downwards.
GCGTTACAGCAGTTTGGACACTTGGATTGGGGTGAGCAAGGCCTATTTGAGCTTAGATTCTTGAATTTTATCTATTAGAGCATGTATAATTATTGTTTGAGCATGCTAGGGCTTAGAATTGATGTTTTGGGACGCATGTTAGCGATTTTGTTTTTGGGGGAAAGTTTAAGATTATGTTAGAAAGCGTTGATTAATGCCTATAATGATCATTTAAGCATGATGAGTTGATTTTCGATGCAATAGGGAAGGATGGTAGAGTTAGAGAAGTTGTGGAGAAGCGTAGGACCGCCTTTGGGGAATGCTTGGAGCACCCTTGATGTCGTGGGTGGTATGTGTAGTAGGAAGAGGGCGTGCATGTTGGGAAGACGTCTCGACTAAAGGAAAGGTTATGAGAAATGCGTGAAGAATGGATTGATCGAATCTTTGGGGTTTTGACGTTGGGTGGGAACGGCAAGAAGTTGCGTAGTGGCCTATTAGAGGGCTTGTAGGTCGACACTACCTGTCAACACCCTCTTGAGGCGATGACATATGCCTCAATGATTTTGTTTGGTATTTATTTGGAATGTCAAGGTAACTAGTAGAGGTCTTACCTTTTGTTTATGTCTGCAGGTACACCGGGCGCATCCCGTCGACCTTGAGTTCGAAGCTCGAGGAATTTTAAGGAGTTTTGTGAGCGCACCACAGGTATGGCGACATTCCAGGCAAATCCATGCCTGGGCAAATGTGTGACCGTGTGCTCCTAGGATCATGGGATCCTAGGATTGTAATGTGACTTGATTGATTGTCTTATGAATGAGTATATTTATGTTTGTTCATGCGTTGATATACGATATGAATTGTTTTGAAAGGTTATTAGTAGTTGTTTTGAAAAGGTTACGCATTTGCATGTGCATGCTAGAATTGATATCTGTCTAGGACAGATGAGGCGGGATATCGAATCGAGTGTCTCCTCGACCCCAATTATGCATTAGAAAGCATCATAGAATGATAACTGCATAGGACAGCTACGAGTCAATCGCAGATCGAGACTACTCTCTGTGGTTTGGCTAAGTTTTTCAAAGATATGATTGATGTGATAATTGATACGAATGTTGTGTTTTGTTGCATATTCATTGTTGTGGGCAATAATGCAAATGAATGGATTGAAGGGTAATTGTACCCATATTGTATGACGGCTAGCTATGACTGTTAGTGTTATGTGTAGACCTCGTGTGGAGGCAACTGAAGGTGTGAGTGCACTCGTGGAGTGTACCAACCTCATGAGCTAGCCAGTCAGTTTGTGAATGCATTATTCTAATGATAATAACAAATGATTAAGAGATGAGAGGCCAGTGGGATGTGGCGGCAGCCGGCGACAGCCGGCGACAGACAGGTAAGTGGTTTTTTTTTCTTTTCAATATTAGAACTTAGGGTTTCATGTTCTTGATTGAAGATTGGACAGTTAATCCGTTGATCTTGATCCTTAATTCTTCTCCAATTGAGACGTGAATGTTGAGGACTTTAACTTAGAACAAAGTAATGAACTTGAAGCTGTTAATTCAAGATTCGAAGAACCTGCTATTCCATCAACATCTTCTATTGAGGAAGAAGAGAACGATTTGGGCATTGACAATGACTAGAATGATGATAAACAATGTGTTGTGATAAACAATGTTTTGCGATAAACAATGTTTTGTGATAAACAATGTTTCGTTTGAGACTTTCGTTTTTATGAGATTGTAAGAGTGAACTATTAATTTAATGTTTTTTTTTATTTTTTCAATTTTTAGAATATAAAATTCGCCGTGTTCGCATATCCAAAAAATTTGAAAATTGTCATGTCCCCGTACTAGTATCGTACCCGCACCCATGTGACATAGATCGAAACTAGTAGATTAACGATCTTATAGGTCTCTCATTGGCAAACTTCTTTATGTTACTGTAACAAGACCAGACATTAGTTTTGCTGTTGGAAATTAAGACAGTTTATGGAAAAACTTAGAAAAGTCCACTGGGATGCTGCGTTGATGGTGTTGAAATACCTAGTCATCCCCAGGCAGAGGCCTCTGCTTTAAGAAAGGTGAATCTCTAGAAGTTGTTGCTTACAGTGATGCTGACTATGCAAAGTCTATTGATGATAGAAAATCCACCACTGGCTTCTGTATCTTTGTTGGGGGCAATCTCATATCATGGAGAAGCAAGAAACAAAATGTAGCCTCTAGATCAAGTGCAGAATCTGAATATAGTGCAATGACTCAAACAACTACTGAGATGACGTTGGTCAAATCTATGCTAACAAATATGAGTATTCATGTTCCTTTTCCTATGAAAATGTACTGTGATAAAAAGGCTGCCACTTATATTGCAAACAATCCAGTATTTCATGAAAGAACTAAGCACATAGAGGTGGATTGTTATTATGTTCAAGATCTTATAAAATAAGGTGCGGTGTTTACGGTTCATGTAGCTTCTGAAGATCAGGCAGCAAATATGTTTACTAAGGTTCTTCCGATTGGTGATTTCTCTAGATGTTGTGACAAGCTGAGCATGGTTGATATCCATGCTCTAGCATGAAGGGGAGTGTTGAAATCAAAAAGTTTATTTTTAAGTACGGTAGTTTTCTAATTATTCAAAAGTGAAAGTCCTCTTTTGTCATTTTACAATTTTATGTGTCTTACTTATGTAACAGCCCCAGCCGATCCCTAATCTCTATTTAAGTAGAGATTAGGGCACGATATTGAATGAGATTTTTTCGTCTCTCTCTCTCTCTCTCGTTCCTTCCTCCATCGTGTAACACATCAATCTTCAATCTTGAACACCTTTTTTTACAGATATACCTACTATCTAGTAAATGGTTAGGTCATTTCCTACAGGCAGCTCAATGTGTTGTGTTTCATATGCCATAGTAGATAATTAGTTGTCAACCTGTCAACTAGTTGACTGACTATTTGGCCAAGCCATTGAGGAAACAGTCACTCTCTTGTCGGACAAATTCTTTGTCCGAGAATGAACAAGTCAACCAACTTGGTTTTGTAGTCAACCTAGTCATTTTCATTCACTGAAAGTTGATCATCTCCTTTTGGAATGTTTTTGCTTTTTCTTTCAATATG